>NC_069504.1:832324309-832439309 GCF_027579735.1 Bombina bombina
CTGGTCTCTTGATCCAGATTTAATTGAGGGGACAGATCTGTGTAATCCCCATTTCACTGACTGAGCATGCAGAGTTGCAGCGGTCTGAGATGTAGGCGGGCAAACAGCACTATGTCCATTGCTGCTACCATTAAGCCAATAACTTCCATACACTGAGCCACTGAAGGGCGAGAAGTAGAATAAAGAACACGGCAGGAATTTAGAAGTTTTGACAACCTGGCCTCTGTCAGGTAAATCTTCATCTCTACAGAATCTATCAGAGTTCCTAGGAAGGAAATTCTTGTGAGAGGGGATAGAGAACTCTTTTCTTCGTTCACTTTCCACCCATGCAACCTCAGGAATGCCAGAATAATGTCTGTATGGGACATGGCGATTTGAAAATTCGACGCCTGTATTAGAATGTCGTCTAGGTAAGGGGCTACTGCTATACCCGTGGCCTTAGGACCGCTAGGAGTGATCCCAGAACCTTTGTAAAGATTCTTGGTGCCGTAGCTAACCCAAAAGGGCAGAGCCACAAACTGGTAATGCCTGTCTAGGAAGGCGAACCTGAGAAACCAATGATGATCTCCGTGTATCGGAATGTGCAGATAAGCATCCTTTAAGTCCACGGTAGTCATATATTGACCCTCCTGGATCATAGGTAGGATGGTTGGAATAGTCTCCATCTTGAAGGATGGGACCCTGAGAAATTTGTTTAGGATCTTGAGATCTAAGATTGGTCTGAAGGTTCCCTCTTTCTTGGGAACCACAAATAGATTTGAATAGAAGCCTTGCCCGTTCCTGCTTTGGAACTGGGTGGATCACTCCCATAACTAGGAGGTCTTGAACACAATGTAAGAATGCCTCTCTCTTTATCTGGTTTGCAGATAATTGTGAGAGATGAAATCTTCCTTTTGGGGAAGAAGCTTTGAAGTCCAGAAGATATCCCTGGGACACAATTTCCAACGCCCAGGTATCCTGGACATCTCTTGCCCAAGCCTGGGCGAAGAGAGAGAGAGTCTGCCCCCTACTAGATCCGTTACCGGATCGGGGGCTGATCTTTCATGCTGTATTAGAGGCAGCAGCAGGTTTTTTGGCCTGCTTTCCTTACTTCCAAGCCTAGTTTGGTCTCCAGACCGGCTTGGACTGGGCAAAATTTCCCTCTTGTTTTGTATTAGAGGAAGTTGAAGCTGCGCCACTCTTGAAGTTTCAAAAGGCACAAAAATTAGGCTGTTTGGTCCTTAATTTGTTGGATCAATCCTGAGGAAGGGCGTGACCTTTTCCTCCAGTAATATCAGAAATGATCTCCTTCAGTCCAGGCCCGAATAGGGTCTGCCCCTTGAAGGGAATGTTGAGAAGCTTAGACTTTGAAGTAACGTCAGCTGACCAGGATTTAAGCCATAGCGCACTACGCTCCTGAATAACAAAACCGGATTTCTTAGCCGTTAGTTTGGTTAAATGAACAACGGCGTCAGAAATAAATGAATTGGCTAGCTTAAGAGCTTTAAGCTTGTCAAGGATATCATCCAATGGGGTTTCTACCTGTAGAGCCTCTTCTAGAGACTCAAACCAGAAGGCCGCAGCAGCAGTGACAGGAGCAATGCATGCAAGGGGCTGGAGAATAAAACCCTGTTGAATAAAAAATTTCTTAAGGTAACCCTCTAATTTTTTGTCTATTGGATCTAGAAAAGCACAACTGTCCTCGGCAGGGATAGTTGTACGCTTCGCTAGAGTAGAGACTGCTCCCTCCACCTTAGGGACCGTTTGCCACAAGTCCCGTGTAGCGGCATCTATGGGAAACATCTTTTTAAAAACAGGAGGGGGAGAGAACGGTACACCTGGTCTATCCCATTCCTTAGTAATAATTTCTGAAAACCTCTTAGCTATTGGAAAAACATCAGTGTAAACAGGCACTGCGTAGTATTTATCCAATTTACACAATTTCTCTGGGACTACAATGGCGTCAGTGTCATCCAGAGTTGCTAAAACCTCCCTGAGCAACATGCGGAGGTGTTCAACCTGATTCTGATATGTCTACATTTAAATTTAAGCTTGACGTGTCTTCCCTGAGTCCGAAAAATCACCCACAGATAGAAGCTCTCCTTCTTCGGCTTCTGCACATTGTGAGGGTATATCAGACATAGCTACTAAAACGTCAGAGAGCTCTGTATTTGTTCTAGCCCCAGAGCTGTCTCGCTTTCCTTGTAACCCTGGCAGTTTGGACAATACTTCTGTAAGAGTATGATTCATAACTGCCGCCATGTCTTGTAAAGTATACGCAATGGGCACGCTAGATGTACTTGGCGCCCCTTGAGCGGGAGTTAAAGGCTCTGACACGTGGGAAGAGTTAGTCGGCATAACTTCCCCCTTGTCAATTTCCTCTGGTGATAAATCTTTTAAAGCCAGAATATGGTCTTTATAACTTATAGTAAGGTCAGTGCATTTGGTACACATTCTAAGAGGGGGTTCCACAATGGCTTCTAAACATGTCATGTCTCTATGTCAGACATGTTTAACAGACTAGTAATGAGACCAGCAAGCTTTGAAAACACTTTAATTAATGTGAAAAAGCAGAATATAAAAAACGGTACTGTGCCTTTAAGGGAAAAAAAACAAACACAAAAACTGCAAAACAGTGAAAAAAGCAGTTAACTCTATGAAATTTTTACAGTGTATATAATAGACTAAAATAGCATTGCACCCACTTGTAAATGGATGATTAACCCCTCAGGTTCAAAAACGAAGCAAAAAAACTGTAAAAACCGTTATAACAGTCACAAGCAAACTGCCACAGCTCTACTGTGGCTCCTACCTTCCCATAAAACGACTTTTGTAGGCACAAAAACCCTTTACAGAGGTCCAATATGTCAGGGGACTCCTTCAGGGAAGCTGGATGTCTCAGAATGTAAAAACAACTGCGCAATTAGAGCGTGAAAATAGGCCCCTCCCACCATGCACTCAAAGTGAAAGGGCCATAAATAACTACTCCTAGGAGAAAAATAACAGCCATGTGGAAAACTAGGCCCCAAATAAAGATTTATCACCTCAGTAAAAAAACGTTCTTTTATATATATGCAAACGTTTTACATACTAAGCCATAATAGAAAGTAATATGAAAATTACCCTTTACTATAAGCATGATGCCAGTCGTTATTAAATCACTGCAATCAGGCTTACCTTAACTATATCAGGCACTGTCAGCATGTTCTAGTTCCTATTATCCTCTATAAAAAAATATACTGAACATACCTCAGGGCAGTTAATTCTGCAGGCCGTTCTCCCAGCTGAAGTTTCCCCATACTCTTCAGTTATGTGTGAGAACAGCAGTGGGCCTTAGTTACAACCTGCTAAGATCATCAAAAACCTCAGGCAAATTCTTCTTCTAATTTCTGCCTGAGGTAATAAAACAGTACAACGCCGGCACCGTTTAAAAAAACAAACTTTTGATTGAAGATAAACTACACTAATTCACCACATCTCTCTAGCTACTTCCCTTGTCGAGAGCTGCAAGAGAATGACTGGAGGTGGCAGTTAGGGGAGGAGCTATATAGACAGCTCTGCTGTGGGTGATCCTCTTGCAGCTTCCTGTTGGGAAGGAGAATATCCCACAAGTAATGGATGAATCCGTGGACTGGATACACCTTACAAGAGAAATTAACATTTTATTACCTTATCTCTCCTATAACCCACTGAGAGTGTAATTTCTTCTGCTGGCTGTGTTAACACAGCTTGGCCTTGAGGCCAAAAACTTTCAGGATGGGTGGGGATACCACAGGCTAAATAAACTATTTCAAATGCCAATATAAGGGTAATGGAAATACTTGTAAACAATTTAATACACTCCAGCAGGTAAAGTGGATTATTGGGAACAAATTAAAAAGGGAGAAAAATTGAGTAAACTGTCCCTTTAAGTAGATTTATTTTACCAAGAATAGTGAGAGGAAGAGTTGCCCATCTTTTGAGAGTCTCGCAGAATTGATTAACCCCATTACTTATATTCAGAGAATACCATTCTGTTGGGTCAATGGATATTTAATACCTAGATACGTTAGGGAGTGTTTTTCTGAATCCATAGTACTTCTAACTTGCTTTTGTTGATTCTATACCCGGAAAAGGATCCAAACCTCTCTATGATCGGACAAATGGTATTAAAATTTTTCTTTTTGTTTTTAGAGAATACTAAGCCAGCCGGGTAGGTGAGCGGTCGCACATTCTTTGAGCTACGACCAAACTTCAGTTTTTTTCATCTAGTACCGCTCACCTCCCGTAAAAGTCAGCCTGAGCTTGCTTGCTAATCTTATCCTGGGCATTTAGCCCTAGAAGCAGCGGAGTACTGCACGGCTCTGAGGAGTTTGAGGCCTGAGGAGACCGAACAGCGTCTGGGTGAAGCCAGCAGCTATCTTGGTTGCCAGGCGAAGTTACAACGGCTTAAATCCCTTCAATACTACAAAGAGCTAAAAAGTTAGTCCAAACACCTCGACACAGGTCTACAGCAGCGATTTATACTACTTTGCAAACCGGGTCAAGATAAAGAGGTACTTGGAGAAGGGAAATACTCCTACACCATTTATTTTCTATTGTACACTGCGCAACAGCTTATCACCCGTACGTGGTGTGTACCTGGGTCATGGTCCTCACTCACCTAATAACACCTACAGCAGATAGTGCTATTATGAAGGGGGCTACCGATTTCTATAATAAGCTACAAAACCTACTCCGTGATCACCACAATGCTCTTGAAGATAAGCTGTACGCAATTTAAGCAACAACTGACCTTCCCTGCAAGTACCTCAGCAGATTGTGATGGTGGGGGTGCATTGGAGCCCCGGCGCTCTCCAGCTACTCTTACCAGTCTGAAAGCAAATTCTATGCTATGTGGGATTGTGGGGGGCTCGGCTGTGGCTGCAAGTTTAAGGAGTGTTTGAGAGAGCAATGCAGCTTTAATGTTGAAGGACACACATACTTCTACAGAGTATTGGTCAGGAATAGCAACATGTCATGAGAAATCCACAAGGAGCCTGGCTCAAATTTTGGGTGAAGTTTGGTCACAAATTTCTAGCTCCTTCCCAATTTCTATACCTCATGACATTTTTTGTGCAGATTGGTTACCCCTTCAGTAGGATCCTGGAGGCTCACTTTAGCTGGACACTGGTTTTACGATGGAGAGAACTGGACTGAACTAAATACAATAACTTTGTATGTTCTAGTACTATTGGTACAGTATGGCATGGGAATAGACTGACACACGTGTTGAATATGGTTGATAGCACAGGTTACTTTTTTCACAAGTACACTATGCATCTTTGATTCTGCTGCAAATTTAGCTACATCCCACTGTACTATATTGAATAACTGTTGCCGTTGATTGTATGGCTTTGCTTCCAAGGATGAAACTCCTCATTGTCTGTTATTTGTAGGTTTACACGTACGGATGCCTCTGTATATTACTAGAAAGCTGGTCAACTTATAGGCATCTTATTATTCTTTATTCTTTTCTCTCTCCGAGATATCCCAGCCATACTTCTAGTAATGTAGCACATGTTTTTCAATTGATTTTATACTAGTTCTCATTGTTATTTTTTTGTTTTTAGTGTGTGATATAATGCGCAAAATCTATAACCTGATGACGTGGCCATTGTTGTACTGAGATTCGTGGTTTTGATAGGAAACAGTTGCCATAATACTAATGTGTGCTGGACCCGCACAGCTATCATCATTTTTGGTCTCCCTACACATAATATCCCAACAGAGCTACATTCACCATGTTTACACAAATGGTTTAGAATTTTGCTTTAGAAATGTAGGACCTAGTAGGTGGAGTTTAGATTATTTTGTAGATATACCTCTTTTAATGCTTTTCATAGCTCAGTTTGGATAACTTTATATTTTGCTGTGGTTTTACAGGGTACTGTAGGACAGGACAATAACATTTGCACCAGAGGTTAACTACTTCATCACATTGATCAGCCTTACATTTTACACATTTGCACATTGCCTGGGCACTTACATTGTACTAATAGCTTATTAGTTTTTTTACATAATAAATAGTAAGCAAGTTTAGGCAACATAGTATAACTTTATGCTTCAAAGTACTCCATTTTCTATTAGCTGCCGCTGACTCCTACTTTGAATATATTTCCACTTTATAATGTCCCTACCAATTACTAAAGGTTGTAGACAATCTCTGCGATAGACTTTGCCTCTAGTCTTGCATTGTTGACTGATTTTGTTGGTGAGGATCCAATGTGAGGTTACATCCGTTTTACATCCATTTAGCTCGGATGGTTGATCTAGTTGAGACTGAGATACATGTATTCTTGCTTCTGTGAATTTGTCTTGGATAGAAATATATTGCTGGCATACTCCCCTTTACTATTCTAATTATTCCATTAGGTCTGTAGATATATAACCATCCCTATAATTATGGATCTATACTATAATATTATTGAGAGCCTGGAAATGCTGTGTTTGCAGGTTAAGGACAAAGCATATTCTATTTTTAGAACCTATCTAATCTCTGCCATAACTGACCCACCTCTCACGGAATAGGGCCCATGCCCGAGCGACGGGGTCTAATTATTTAAGAGAGTGGAACACAAACCTTAACTTACTATAATACCCGCATAGTCGCATTTGTTTCTTGATTAATTTAGAACTCAACAAACTATAGCGGTTTTAGGACTGCAGACCTCTTATTTCCGTTGCTTTAGCCAATATAGCTCTATTAAATTATAACTAACAACATAAATACCAGTCTTCAGCTACATGGGATGTTTATGTCTATCTGGCAGCACCTACAGACCGCAACCACTGGGCAAGCCTTAGCCTGAATTAGCATTTGTTTTAAACAGTTTCTAACAATTACATAAACGTAGGGGACATTTGAGTGTTTCATCGGTACCCTGGGGCCCACATGCGAACTAAAGCTATTAAATTAAACTATCCATTTACTATTAGACCATTACAATGCTCTACACATAATACTCTGAT
Source organism: Bombina bombina (assembly GCF_027579735.1). Taxonomy (NCBI): domain Eukaryota; kingdom Metazoa; phylum Chordata; class Amphibia; order Anura; family Bombinatoridae; genus Bombina; species Bombina bombina. Next base: position 832,331,279 of record NC_069504.1, read on the forward strand.
CAAACTATGCTACACAATTGGTTTAGAACTTAAGGTTCCACTATGACAGACAGGACACTAGCTCAATTTATGCTCAACCCACTTATGCTGCCTTTCTAACAATTTATATGTTTGTGAGATGTTCTATATAGATAGGTCATCTTGCATTGTTGTTGCTTGTTAAGTTTTGAGCCATGATGCAATTAGTCCTTCAGTTTTCTCTTTTTGTGGAGGCATGACTTTTAGTTCATGCTATCCACCACTCTTAAATAACCACCCCCCCCCCTCCTCATATAATACGCCTCCTAGTTGAGGAAGACCAACTATGTGGTTTCTCTCGCCTATACCACACCCTTAACTATTCTCTTTACAGTAACTCTCCCATTGTAATAGAGTGTTAATTTTATATTCCTTACCCAGTTTAATAAAATTGATTGACACCACTAATGTGAGTTTAAAATTCTGAATCTCATATTTTGTACATTATAACTTGAATAATTGCTATGTATACTTGTATTTACTTTTTCCTCGATGACAAGAAATATATGATTTCAGTATACTTCAAAGAGACAAAAAAAAAACAACTTGAAATGTGAGGTTTGGATTGTTATATACATGTTCAAATATTTTTCTGTGATAGAACAATATTCCTGTTTAGATATATTCTATTCTGTAGTTCCATATCTTTTGGGATATCCCATGTATGTTGTATCTTGTAATTAACCTCAATAAAAAAAAAAACTTTCCTCAAATTAATGTTCGAGGAGCGTCCCTTCATAAATTCTGTTTGATCAGGATGTATAATTGTATCTAGAGAGGTTTGTATTCTTTTTGACAATATACTTGTTATGATCTTATAATCAATGTTCAAGAGTGAAATCGGTCTATATGAGTCAATTAAATTAGAATTTTTCCCAGGCTTGGGGATTATAATTGTGGATTCATTAAAATCTTCTAATGGTTTGAGTTGACCTGTCCAAAACTTGTTCAGCAATAAGGTTAAGGTTGGAGTTATCTCGTCAATGAGTATCTTATAGAACTCGGATGGAAGTCCATCTGGGCCTGCCGCTTTATTATTTGCCAAGGATTTGATTGTTTGCTGTATTTCTTTTTCTTTTTTTTTTTTTATAATTTTTATTGAGGTGAGAAATTGGCATACAAACAAAAAATTGCAGCAGTATACAGTAGAAATCTAGAATGGCTTATAACAGGGTACAATGCGTAAATTCTAGGTTGATAAACATTACATGTGGTCTCAATCACGTTAAGCAATATGTAAAACATCTTCATCTGCCACATGGATAAAAGAAAAGTAATACAATAGGTCACTGAAATGCCAATAAAAGTATAGAACCTTCATATTTATCTAAACGGCCGCTCTTGGGCCTCAAAACAAACAATATTAAACAGCTATAACGGAAGGTTACTCCAAGGATAAGAGGCCCCTTTTGGACCCCATCATGAAAACCTCAGATTTTAGTATAATTGCGCTATAGGATTGGTATAAAACACGCTTAAGTAAGTAAATTTAATTTAACAGGGTGGTATAGTATTAGAAAGCTGTAAGTAAGACTCTGCAAGAGATAGTACTAAACAATCCTGCACAACATGGGGGGAAAAGTAGTGCTAATATATTTATGTAGTGCAAGATATAATTGTAAGAAGGGGGAAATAAGGTGTGGTATTAACGAGAGAAACCACATAATTCACTCTCCTAAAAATAGGAGATATATTAAGGGGGGGGGGGGGAGGTGGGAAGTTACGCACGGTGGACAAATTGTAAAAGTTGCGTTATGAGCCACAACAGGTCTGAGGGATGCACAAGCCCCATACTATGTGAAAAAAATTTCCTGGGCGCGTTGGGTACTTTTCAACTAATGCACTGTCCTTCGCTACCATGAATGATGAATTATCAACTCATTAGAGTGTAAATACTGTAGTGAAGGAATGATTTCCTATATATGAGTGGAAAACTAGAATTTTAATATGGGCAGGGAAAAGATGATAGGTTATCTTGCAAAGCTAGAAAGGGGAAACAAAGTAAGTAACGAGGTATACTGCAAGAATTGCTAATAGAAAGTATGAGCAGGGTGCGGCATAGACTAGATGAGCTGTATATTCAGCCCTCCTTACATAGGAGGTATGTTATGTGTGTGTGGGGGGGGGAGTGATAATGTAAATGAGATAGTGTCCACAAGTTTCAATAAAATCAGGCAGTAGGTCTATGTGGGTGATTTTACAGGTGTATGGGTTACTAAGATATACATGGGATTGGGTCAGTTATGTGCCGAATCTTTATTATACCTGGGTTAGAAAGATTGAAAACTCTGAGATAAGAGACAAAAGATCCATCATGGATTATGAGGCTTAGTTGTGGTATTGTGAGGAGAGGGGTTATATGCAGTGGCAATAGTGCAGGTCCAGCCCGCCCTAGAATACCACTCTAAATACTGACAGGAAGTGCAGCACAACATAAGATAGGGATGATCAGAATTACAAGTAGGGAGCTCAACATATAGGAAATGTAATAACAGAGAAACCTGTATATGCACATATATATGTGAACGTGCTGTTTGACCTGCAACGACATTTATATAGTTTTCAGGGTGTCATACTTAGAACTAATAGGCATCAGGTAAGTGGATCAATCCACCAAGGTGTGATCACATAGGAAAAAGTAAATTCTTTAATCCTAGCTTGCCATGAGGTCCCCTGTCAGTATACAAGTTAAAAATGTGGAAGGCTCAGACATCTCGGCCGCAGATGTCCAAGCTCTCAGTGGCATTTAAACTAGTAGGGAACACCATAGCAGAGATCCCCTTAAGAGAGTATACATAGCAGGCTAACACATGTAGAGGGAGGGAAAAAGGACATTGGTTGGTAATTTAGTTGAGTCATGAATAGTACCGTAGTACACATCACATTCAGCACAGAAAAAACAACCCTCAAGGGGAGCATTTATAACTACTTAACATAATAAACTTGTCCAGTTGGAAACAAGGTATAATAGACATATCTTTCACTCAAAATCCATAAAGACTATATATATATTTTTGTAAGCACAAACCCACACTGCTAACGCCCAAAAGTTCAGCTGCACCCTGAAATTGCTATCCCCATAATATATTGCCATAGTTAGCAGTAAACAGCATATTACATTCACTTTATGTAAATTTAACAAAAACCCTAAGGGCAGTAGGCTATGGCAGAATACTGACATAATGCTGATAATCAGAGACTCAAATGCTGGCTTGCAAAAAACATAATTTATGTAAGAACTTACCTGATAAATTAATTTCTTTCATATTAGCAAGAGTCCATGAGCTAGTGACGTATGGGATATACATTCCTACCAGGAGGGGCAAAGTTTCCCAAACCTCAAAATGCCTATAAATACATCCCTCACCACACCCACAAATCAGTTTAACGAATAGCCAAGAAGTGGGGTGATAAGAAAAAAGTGCGAAAGCATAAAAAATAAGGAATTGGAATAATTGTGCTTTATACAAAAAATCATAACCACCACAAAAAAGGGTGGGCCTCATGGACTCTTGCTAATATGAAAGAAATGAATTACATAAATTATGTTTTCTTTCATGTAATTAGCAAGAGTCCATGAGCTAGTGACGTATGGGATAATGACTACCCAAGATGTGGATCTTTCCACGCAAGAGTCACTAGAGAGGGAGGGATAAAAAAAAAAGACAGCCAATTCCGCTGAAAAATAAACTGATTTGTGGGTGTGGTGAGGGGTGTATTTATAGGCATTTTGAGGTTTGGGAAACTTTGCCCCTCCTGGTAGGAATGTATATCCCATACGTCACTAGCTCATGGACTCTTGCTAATTACATGAAAGAAAAGAGTTACATAGGTAAGGTTAAGCTATGGACATGACACACTCTGGGAAAACTAATCAATATCTTGTGGTAGGTGACATGTTTAGAAGACTACACATTTGGATTATAATAACGGGTGAACATATGCATTTCTATATTGCATCCAGTGGAGATCAAACACAGTCCGGTAAAATACAAACATGTCTGTCCCAGAATATTTCACCGCTGCAGGGGTCCAGCTGGGAGTATATGTACTAGCCGATACTGGCCCTATGAGAAGTTGGTGGATTTCCCTTTAGCGTTAGTGTCTGAGCCGAAATTACCCCACAGTCAAACAGCACCAAAAACAGAGTCAGCTTAAGAAGTAGAAAAACGGACATTGTATGGGCCAAATAGAGCGTCATGTATTGAAGGGGGATATGCACCCCTACTGACTTCGTATCTATGTTGCGCTGTGCAGTTTCAGGGACCCGCCGTTATGTCCGTGAGCCAAATCTGGAGTGAGAGCTGTGGGTGGGTTTGTACTGGTGTGCGGGAGGGTGTCCGCAGCTACGGTTGTACTTACTGCCCCACTAGCCGCCAGAATATCAAGATGGCCTGGTTCTTTTGATGTGTCGCCCGTCTGTTCCACCATTGCTGTGTTGCAGTCAGGGAGAAAGCGCCGGGGCCCCGCAGCGCCACTCCCATCTCGTTCACTTAAGATTGACTCAGCAAGGTCGGGCTGCTGAGGCCGACAGCCGCCATTTCTTTGAGGAGCAGCATACAGCTTGTCAGCCAGACTAGCGTGGTGGCTTTCGAGTAGGTATCTTATCTCCTCCAAAAAGTGATATGGAATCATCATAGTGCAGGATGGGTCGGAACCCTTGAGAGATAACATAATTTATGCTTACCTGATAAATTCCTTTCTTCTGTTGTGTGATCAGTCCACGGGTCATCATTACTTCTGGGATATAACTCCTCCCCAACAGGAAATGCAAGAGGATTCACCCAGCAGAGCTGCATATAGCTCCTCCCCTCTACGTCAGTCCCAGTCATTCGACCAAGAATCAACGAGAAAGGAGTAACCAAGGGTGAAGTGGTGACTGGAGTATAATTTAAAAAATATTTACCTGCCTTAAAACAGGGCGGGCCGTGGACTGATCACACAACAGAAGAAAGGAATTTATCAGGTAAGCATAAATTATGTTTTCTTCTGTTATGTGTGATCAGTCCACGGGTCATCATTACTTCTGGGATACCAATACCAAAGCAAAAGTACACGGATGACGGGAGGGATAGGCAGGCTCATTATACAGAAGGAACCACTGCCTGAAGAACCTTTCTCCCAAAAATAGCCTCCGAAGAAGCAAAAGTGTCAAATTTGTAAAATTTGGAAAAAGTATGAAGCGAAGACCAAGTTGCAGCCTTGCAAATCTGTTCAACAGAGGCCTCATTCTTAAAGGCCCAAGTGGAAGCCACAGCTCTAGTGGAGTGGGCTGTAATTCTTTCAGGAGGCTGCTGTCCAGCAGTCTCATAGGCTAAACGTATTATGCTACGAAGCCAAAAAGAGAGAGAGGTAGCAGAAGCTTTTTGACCTCTCCTCTGTCCAGAATAAACGACAAACAGGGAAGAAGTTTGGCGAAAATCTTTAGTTGCCTGCAAGTAGAACTTGAGGGCACGAACTACATCCAGATTGTGTAGAAGACGTTCCTTCTTTGAAGAAGGATTTGGACACAGGGATGGAACAACAATCTCTTGATTGATGTTCCTGTTAGTGACTACCTTAGGTAAGAACCCAGGTTTAGTACGCAGAACTACCTTGTCTGAGTGAAAAATCAGATAAGGGGAATCACAATGTAAGGCTGATAACTCAGAAACTCTTCGAGCCGAGGAAATAGCCATTAAAAACAGAACTTTCCAAGATAACAATTTTATATCAATGGAATGAAGGGGTTCAAACGGAACACCCTGTAAAACGTTAAGAACTAAGTTTAAACTCCATGGCGGAGCAACAGCCTTAAACACAGGCTTGATCCTAGCTAGAGCCTGACAAAAGGCCTGGACGTCTGGATCTTCTGACAGACGCCTGTGTAACAAGATGGACAGAGCTGAAATCTGTCCCTTTAATGAGCTAGCTGATAAACCCTTTTCTAAGCCTTCTTGTAGAAAAGACAATATCCTAGCGATCCTAACCTTACTCCAGGAGTAACCTTTGGATTCGCACCAGTATAGGTATTTCCGCCATATTTTATGGTAAATCCTTCTGGTAACAGGCTTCCTAGCCTGAATCAGGGTATCAATAACCGACTCAGAAAAACCACGTTTTGATAAAATCAAGCGTTCAATTTCCAAGCAGTCAGCTTCAGAGAAGTTAGATTTTGATGTTTGAATGGACCCTGTATCAGAAGGTCCTGTCTTAGAGGTAGAGACCAAGGCGGACAGGATGACATGTCCACTAGATCTGCATACCAAGTCCTGCGTGGCCATGCAGGTGCTATTAGAATTACTGATGCTCTCTCCTGTTTGATTTTGGCAATCAATCGAGGAAGCAGCGGGAAGGGTGGAAACACATAAGCCATCCCGAAGTTCCAAGGTGCTGTCAAAGCATCTATCAGAACTGCTTCCGGATCCCTGGATCTGGACCCGTAGCGAGGAAGTTTGGCGTTCTGGCGAGACGCCATGAGATCTATCTCTGGTTTGCCCCAACGTCGAAGTATTTGGGCAAAGACCTCCGGATGAAGTTCCCACTCCCCCGGATGAAAAGTCTGGCGACTCAAGAAATCCGCCTCCCAGTTCTCCACTCCCGGGATGTGGATTGCTGACAGGTGGCAAGAGTGAGACTCTGCCCAGCGAATTATCTTTGATACTTCCATCATTGCTAGGGAGCTTCTTGTCCCTCCCTGATGGTTGATGTAAGCTACAGTCGTGATGTTGTCCGACTGAAACCTGATGAACCCCCGAGTTGTTAACTGGGGCCAAGCCAGAAGGGCATTGAGAACCGCTCTCAATTCCAGAATGTTTATTGGCAGGAGACTCTCCTCCTGATTCCATAGTCCCTGAGCCTTCAGAGAATTCCAGACAGCGCCCCAACCTAGTAGGCTGGCGTCTGTTGTTACAATTGTCCAGTCTGGCCTGCTGAATGGCATCCCCCTGGACAGGTGTGGCCGATAAAGCCACCATAGAAGAGAATTTCTGGTCTCTTGATTTAGATTCAGAGTAGGGGACAAATCTGAGTAATCCCCATTCCACTGACTTAGCATGCATAATTGCAGCGGTCTGAGATGTAGGCGTGCAAAAGGTACTATGTCCATTGCCGCTACCATCAAGCCGATCACCTCCATGCATTGAGCTACTGACGGGTGTTGAATGGAATGAAGGACACGGCATGCGTTTTGAAGCTTTGTTAACCTGTCTTCTGTCAGGTAAATCTTCATTTCTACAGAATCTATAAGAGTCCCCAAGAATGGAACTCTTGTGAGAGGAAAGAGAGAACTCTTCTTTTCGTTCACTTTCCATCCATGCGACCTTAGAAATGCCAGAACTAACTCTGTATGAGACTTGGCAGTCTGAAAGCTTGAAGCTTGTATTAGAATGTCGTCTAGGTACGGAGCTACCGAAATCCCTCGCGGTCTTAGTACCGCCAGAAGGGCACCCAGAACCTTTGTGAAGATTCTTGGAGCCGTAGCCAATCCGAATGGAAGAGCTACAAACTGGTAGTGCCTGTCTAAGAAGGCAAACCTTAGATACCGGTGATGATCTTTGTGGATCGGAATGTGAAGGTAAGCATCCTTTAAATCCACAGTGGTCATGTACTGACCCTCTTGGATCATGGGTAAAATTGTCCGAATAGTTTCCATTTTGAACGATGGAACTCTTAGGAATTTGTTTAGAATCTTTAAATCTAAGATTGGCCTGAAAGTTCCCTCTTTTTTGGGAACCACAAACAGGTTTGAGTAGAACCCTTGTCCTTGTTCCGACCGCGGAACCGGATGGATCACTCCCATTAATAACAGATCTTGTACGCAGCGTAGAAACGCTTCTTTCTTTATCTGGTTTGTTGACAACCTTGACAGATGAAATCTCCCTCTTGGGGGAGATAATTTGAAGTCTAGAAGGTATCCCTGAGATATGATCTCTAGTGCCCAGGGATCCTGAACATCTCTTGCCCAGGCCTGGGCGAAGAGAGAGAGTCTGCCCCCCACTAGATCCGGTCCCGGATCGGGGGCTCTCGATTCATGCTGTCTTTGGGGCAGCAGCAGGTTTCCTGGCCTGCTTGCTCTTGTTCCAGGCCTGGTTAGGCATCCAGCCTTGCCTGTAACGAGCAACAGCTCCTTCCTGTTTTGGTGCAGTGGAGGTTGATGCTGCTCCTGTTTTGAAATTCCGAAAGGGACGAAAATTAGACTGTCTAGCCTTAGCTTTGGCTTTGTCTTGGGGTAGGGCGTGGCCCTTACCTCCTGTAATGTCAGCGATAATTTCTTTCAAACCGGGCCCAAATAAAGACTGCCCCTTGAAAGGTATATTAAGTAATTTGGACTTAGAAGTAACATCTGCTGACCAGGATTTTAGCCACAGCGCCCTACGTGCCTGTATGGCGAATCCTGAGTTCTTAGCCGTAAGTTTGGTTAAATGTACTACGGCCTCCGAAATGAAAGAATTAGCTAGTTTAAGGACTCTAAGCCTGTCCGTAATGTCGTCTAGCGTAGATGAACTAAGGTTCTCTTCCAGCGACTCAATCCAAAATGCTGCCGCAGCCGTAATCGGCGCGATACATGCAAGGGGTTGCAATATAAAACCTTGTTGAACAAACATTTTCTTAAGGTAACCCTCTAATTTTTTATCCATTGGATCTGAGAAAGCACAGCTATCCTCCACCGGGATAGTGGTACGCTTAGCTAAAGTAGAAACTGCTCCCTCCACCTTGGGGACCGTTTGCCATAAGTCCCGAGTGGTGGCGTCTATTGGAAACATCTTTCTAAATATTGGAGGGGGTGAGAACGGCACACCGGGTCTATCCCACTCCTTAGTAACAATTTCAGTTAGTCTCTTAGGTATAGGAAAAACTTCAGTACTCGCCGGTACCGCAAAGTATTTATCCAACCTGCACAGTTTCTCTGGTATTGCAACAGTGTTACAATCGTTGAGAGCTGCTAAGACCTCCCCTAGTAATACACGGAGGTTCTCCAATTTAAATTTAAAATTTGAAATATCTGAGTCCAATCTGTTTGGATCAGAACCGTCACCCACAGAATGAAGCTCTCCGTCCTCATGCTCTGTGAGCTGTGACGCAGTATCAGACATGGCCCTAGCATTGTCAGCGCACTCTGTTCTCACCCCAGAGTGATCACGCTTGCCTCTTAGTTCTGGTAATTTAGACAAAACTTCAGTCATAACAGTAGCCATATCTTGTAATGTTATCTGTAATGGCCGCCCAGATGTACTAGGCGCCATAATATCACGCACCTCCCGGGCGGGAGATGCAGGTACTGCCGCGTGAGGCGAGTTAGTCGGCATAACTCTCCCCTCGCTGTTTGGTGAAATTTGTTCACATTGTACAGATTGACTTTTATTTAAAGTAGCATCAATACAGTTAGTACATAAATTTCTATTGGGCTCCACCTTGGCATTGGAACAAATGACACAGATATCTTCCTCTGAGTCAGACATGTTTAACACACTAGCAAAAAAACTTACAACTTGGTTATAATCTTTTTTAGCAAAAACGTACTGTGCCTCAAAGAGGTACTAAACGATTAAATGACAGTTGAAATAATGAACTGAAAAACAGTTATAGCATCAAACTTTAAAACAACACAACTTTTAGCAAAGGTTTGTTCCCATTAGTAAAATAACAATAATTAAATTTGACATAAAAAATACAAAGCAACGTTTTTATTCACAGTCACTATAAGAATTCTCACAGCTCTGCTGAGAGAATTTACCTCCCTTAAAAGAAGTTTGAAGACCCCTGAGATCTGTCAGAGATGAACCGGATCATGCAGGAAATATAAAAGTAACTGACTGGAACTTTTTGATGCGTAGCAAAGAGCGCCAAAAACGGCCCCTCCCTCTCCCACACAGCAGTGAAGAGAAACGAAACTGTCACAAATAAAAGCAAAAAAGGCTGCCAAGTGGAAAATAATGCCCAAATATTTAATCACACAGTACCTCAGCAATGTAAACGATTCTACATTCCAGCAAAACGTTTAACATGATAATTAGTTATTAAAAGGATTAGTGACCTTTAACAGAGTAGTTCCGGTGAAATACCATCCCCAGAATACTGAAGTGTATACATACATGTCATTTTAACGGTATGGCAGGATTTTCTCATCAATTCCATTCAGAAAATAAAAACTGCTACATACCTCAATGCAGATTCATCTGCCCGCTGTCCCCTGATCTGAAGCCTTTACCTCCCTCAGATGGCCGAGAACAGCAATATGATCTTAACAACTCCGGTTAAAATCATAGTAAAAAACTCTGGCAGATTCTTCCTCAAACTCTGCCAGAGAAGTAATAACACGCTCCGGTGCTATTGTAAAATAACAAACTTTTGATTGAAGTCATAAAAACTAAGTATAATCACCATAGTCCTCTCACACATCCTATCTAGTCGTTGGGTGCAAGAGAATGACTGGGACTGACGTAGAGGGGAGGAGCTATATGCAGCTCTGCTGGGTGAATCCTCTTGCATTTCCTGTTGGGGAGGAGTTATATCCCAGAAGTAATGATGACCCGTGGACTGATCACACATAACAGAAGAAAGAAGGTTTACAGCTGCCCGTGAGTGGGGTAGATGGCTAGAGGTCTGCAAGATGGAGGCTCTCTCCCCCAACTCTGCAGTGTATAGCAGTGATGGAAGGCTGGTGCAGTCTCTCCGGACCCCAAAAAGTTCACAGGAATACTCTTTCAGTTCTTAGGTCTATCCACCTAGGTTCAGGGTTGAAAAAGATCACAATAAAGTGTAGAAAGACCTCTAAATTAAGATCCTGGGCCCGGGAGCTGCACCAGAACACGTCCTATCAGCTCTGCAGTTGGCTCCGCCCCCGCTGTATTTCTTTTTCTGTGATAGGTTCATTAATTTTCCCTAAATGGGATGCATCTATTCTAGGAGTCACGATTGATTTCCAAAATTTACCCTTCATGACTACATCTATTGGTTGTGATAAGTAAAGGTCAGAAAAATGTTCAAAAAATACTTTTTGTATCCATGTAATACCCTTTTCTTGAATTTTATTTATAAATATGGGTGCTTTTTGATTTTTTGTTATACGTGCTAAGAAGCTACAGACTTTATTGCCATATCTATAATACTGTGTGCATGTTTTTATATTCTCTGACTTCATTTTGAGCAAAAAAACTTCTCTATTTTGTTTAGCTTGAATATATTTTTTCCAATTATCTGAACTTTTTTGGGGATATACTTGGTGTACATATTAACAAGGGAATTGTTAACTTGTTTATATTGATTTGTTTTTTTCCTCAACTTTATCAGAAAAGTTGTAATTTCCCCTCTTAGTACTGCCTTAGCAGCATTCCGGTATATATGAGTTTTATTAAGATAATCGTTATTAAATCTATTGTATTCTGTCCATTTTTCAATCATAAAATTTATAAACTTAGTATTTTTTATAAAAAATTTAGGGGGAAAATTGGTTTTCCTGTTCTAAATTATGGGATTCAATGTAATCTAAATGGGGGCGTGATCTGAAATAGTTATCAAATCGATAAGTGCTTCCTGGATACTATCAACTAGTTTGTCTGAGACAAGAAAAAAAATTCTATCCTGGATAGGGTATTTTTAGACTTAGATAGACATGTATATTCTCTGTCATCTGGACGCATAGTTCTATATATATCCTGGACTTTCAGATACTGTAGTAATTTTTTTTTTTAAATATAACTTTTCCTTCTAGCCTGTAAATTTCTATCCACAGATTCCCTATCTCTGATAAATCCGAATTTATCCTGGATCTGTCTAATACCCTATTAGGGGTAAGATTAAAACTGCCTCCTAAAATTATGTTCGTATTAGTATACTTGATTAATTGGTCCCAAATTTTCTGCCAAAACCCTACATCTTCTTCATTTGGACCATACACATTGCAAATTAAAAATTTCTTATCCCTAATTTCTTCTCTTGGTATTCTTAGTTGAAAGCTAAACCTAGGAGGTTCATATGCTAATTTCTTAGACCTTGAAGGTCGCCTCTAATCTAAATGCATTTTGATAGTTTTCACCACTAGAGGGCATTAGTTCATGTGTTTCATATAGATAACATTGAACTCAAGCTCGTGATTTTACCATGGATACAGCGCTGATTGGCTAAAATGCAAGTCTGTCAAAAGAACTGAAATAAGGGGGCAGTCTGCTGAAGCTTAGATACAAGGTAATTACAGAGGTAAAACGTATATAATTATAACGGTGTTGGTTATGCAAAACTGGGGAATTGGTAATTAAGGGATTATCTATCTTTTAAAACAACAAAAATTCTGGTATTGAATGTCCCTTTAATAAAATAGAAGCTGAAAGCATTTTTTACAAAAAAATAAATGCCAAAACAAGGGGTCACAATCTAAAGGTAGAGGGTAGCAGATTCAGGAGAAATATTCTATGTTTCTAAAACACACATCGATGTAAAATGATTGGATTTAAACACCCCTAACACAAGGGTTGTAAATAATGCTACAGAACTTTTGCAAGCAATACATTCTAACTATAATTTATTAACATGAAAAGTAAAACCGCATTAGGAAAATAAATGCACGCAATAAAATCAAATACAAGAACAAGGTTTATAACAAAGGCAGGAATTACAGTATGTTCTCACATTCTTTCACAATCGTCTTTTCTTTTTTCATTATATCGAGAGCAATTGAGAGCACTAACATTACTAATCCGTAAATAGGCTTACACACTGATGACACAGTAGATATCAATAAGGATATATACACACACTCTGAAGTAAAGGATTCTGGGAACAAATATTTTGTATGGCAGGCACCACACTAAACATGATAAACTATGTTTTAAGATTGTGAAACGGAACTGAATTAATATTTTTTGTATTTCGAATATCCTTATTAAAGGTACAATTAAAGTTAAAATTAAAACATTCATGCAATGTTAAACAATTTTCCAATTTATTTACACCTATTTTCTAATTTGCGTACTGGAAGCTAGCTGAACATAGGTGAGGAAATGATATATTTAGGGGAAAAAAGCAAATATTGTGGAAATAAAATTTATTTTCACTAGATTTTGTTTTTTTTATATTATTTCATGTTATTAGTATAATACGGTTTTGAGTGGGGGGGATCCCCAATCTTCAATCCCCAAAAGAAAAGAGGAGGATACAGGATCCTAGCGGAATACTGTTGTATAATACACAATCCAGGTCTCCTTTAAACGACATTTATTTGAAAGAATTTAAAATACAGGTAATATTGAGCCTTTATCTGGGTACTAATGCTGGTAAACGTGTCTCTAGAACTCCACCAACTTGGGGATTGCATAAACAAATAGTGCCGTGCTGCTTCTGAGCCTACGATTTTCAACAAAGGATACACAGCAAATTTGATAATAGAAGTGAATTGGAAATTATCTTAAAATTGCATGGTCTCTTTGAATCATTAAAGTTTTTTTGTTTTTTAAGTAAACTCTCCTTTAACCCCTCCTGGGCCAAATAAAAGTATATCTATATCATACGGTATATAGCACATTGTATCTGCCTTTGTATGGTAATGGTGCAGGATCAAAGCTTCGTTACCATATGAAGGCAGATTGCCAGATTGTTACAGTAACACTGTCTGTAACGATCTCTGTTGGCGCCGGTGGGAGGTAAGGTGGGTGGGGCCCTACACTACAGAAAGCTACTTTGATGGGAGAGGTAGGGATGGGTGCTGCAATAGGGGCAGTTACCACTACAGAAATAATTAAATACAATTAAAAACACAATTTTAAAAATCCTATAAAGTAGGTACCGGCAGACAGCTGCCATTTCCAAAGATGGCTCCCACTAGTGGGTGGTGGAAGGGTTAGATAGCTGTTTGGGAGAAATCAGGGAGGAGGGAGGGTTGAGGAGGGATCACTACACAACAGAAAAATAATAATAATAAAAAAAAAGCCCTGAACTGCATACCAATATCTAAGACCGTGGGGTAATCCTAGTATTACCTAGGTAAATCTAACATTACCCTAGCGGCTGTAGGTAAAGCCTGAAGATGATAAATCTTCTTAGAGTGCATCGAGTCACTGCATCAAACATATATACGATGCACTGTAATTCACACATCTTGACTATCTTTTCTGCCTCCACCTATAAAATATATAGTTATGGTAAATAAAATAAAAAAACATAAGGATCTATTTCTGTTGAAATGGAGTGATAACAAAATGCTAAATATTCACTTCTTTTCTAGGTATGCTTTGTTATAATTTAGCTCCTTTGAATGAAAGCATAACAATGGAATGAAATGCAGACGTGGACTCCTTGCTCAGTGTGCTTAGAGGAATATGGCTACACGTCACTGACGAGGCCCAATGAAAGCCAAAATGATCGTCTGGGGTTGCTGTGTTCCTTGTTCAGAGAGGAATTGCTTGGTATTTTGGTGCTGGACTAACCGTAATAGGCGGGATCAGACTGATATACTACAGGAAAGTTCTACTCTGTGAAAAGCATTACTGGGCTAAAAGAAGCTGCACCTAGGTGGTAAATCGCCATAGAACAGGCTAACAATGGTATTGAGCCGGTTGTTCGTTCCTGTGAGTGTGCTTCTCTCTGTGTGTATTTAGTCTCCCTATGGGAAAAAGGGGAATGCAGACGTGGACTCCTTGATCAGTGTGCTTAGAGGAATATGGCTTCACCTCACTGACGAGACCAAAACTATTGTCTGGGGTTGCTGTGTTCCTTGTTCAGAGAGAAATTGCCTGGTATTTCGGCGCTGGACTGACTGTAATAGGCGGGATCAGACTGATATACTAAAGGAAAGTTCTACTCTAACAGGCTAGAACAGGATGTTCATTCCTGTGAGTGTGCCTATCTGTGTGTGTGTGTATATATATATATATATATATATATATATATATATACACACACACATACATACACATATATATATATATATATATATATATATATATATATATATATATATATATATGTGTGTGTGTGTATGTGTGTTGCGGGTAAAGTCCGAAATTGGGTTATCCTAGCGGCTATAAGTTAAGTCCGATGTAACATAAATCTTCTCGAGTCACCGCATTAAACATATATACGATGCACTGTAATTCACACATCTACACTATCTTTTTCTGCCTCTGCATATAAAATATATAGTTTTGACAGGTAAATAAAAAAACATAAGGCTCTATTTCTGTTGAAACGGAGTGATAACAAATATGTAACAATCACTTCTTTTCTAGGCATGCTTTGTCATAATTTAGTTCCTTTGAATGAAAGCATAACAATGTTAGCTCAAAAATATGCATAGGTCTTGAGCAATATAAATAATTTACATTGTTGCTATATAGTACTCGAGTCACATGCATGCTCCTGAACCTGCCTCACGAAAGAGCTACGTTACAGCAAAAGGATACATCAAGTAAGAGGTAGATTTAACACAATACAGTATATACCGTCCGTGGATAATCTTGTCTTCTGCAGAAGCCCTGGATTGGCTCCTCTACATAAGGCAAATGGTGGGTGGACTTTGGCTATTGAAAAACAATTGCATCATAATGTAAATTGGTTTTAAAATGTTTAGACTTTGCTGATTTTTTTTATCCTATAGCAATACAACATAAAGTGTCTCTTGATTACAAGGGGTTTAGTGTGCATTTAATAAACATGCTTTCAGGCTATAAATAGGTACTCCTAAAGCAAATATATTAAAAATCGCTAGTTGCTGTTTTTTTACTGTGCAAGAGAAATGCTATAAATGTACATGTCCATTCACAAATGGAGGAGTTTTCTAAATAAAAGCACATACAGTAATATTCACATGGGAACTCTAGTTTTGGCTCAGTCTCATCAAATGTCCCCCTTACCCACAGGGTGCTGAACAGTTTTATATAGACATCAAAAGCTTTCTACAAAGACTCCTGTCTTAAAAAGGGACAGTAAACACGATGAGACTGAAAACATAAGATGCTTAAAAGGGCCATTAAATACAATAGAATTGTATTATCAACAAATAAATAATAAAAAAAGATAATGCAAAACAACTTACTGTGAATTTCAAACAAGTTTCAAAGTTTCCTTTAATTTCCTTGAACCTTGTATCACGTGACAGCTGCCAGCCAATCACAAACTATAGCAAGAGAATTATGTAAATTTGATGTTGAAAGTAAACTGGATTCAAGGAAGTATATTTTTAATGTTCATTTCTCTATAAATTATGCATAGTAAAAACAACTTGTAATATACTTTTTATATATTTATTTTGCCCACTTTTCATGTGGATTTTCCAGGAATAAAAACGGAAACACTACATAACAGGCACAAGGAAGACTTATTGTTCACAGGTTTCACAATGTCCAGTGTGGTTTTAACACAGGAATGGTGGAAATTTTTATTTCAGTCTAATGCTTTAAAGATGATTGTACTAGACCGCAGGCTTAAAAAAAAAAATGTGTCCCTTGGTACCGCTTCCTTAATTGAGTGTATAAAACCAAACCGTAAAGTTCTGTAGGACACATTGGCACTTTAAATGATAGTCATGCAAGTTAAAACTCCAAGCTGCTTAGTTGGAGTCCAAATCTGTTGTACAGTATGTGGATTAAATCTTCTTAAATTAAATACATAACTCAAGGGAATATTTCTTGCCAACCATGCAGAGAAATCTAGGAATATGCAAAGCACTGGAAAATCAACCAACTGAGGTCTTTGAAAATATTGCCATTCACAATGCAAAGCTCTAAAGTTTTTAAAAATAAAAAATCTGAATCGTTGAATGAAGAGGGAAGTCTTTAGGACAATTTGCCAAGAACTGAATTGAAACCCAAGGAATTCTCTAGACATAACAGTCTCAACAACAAATTAAAGAGATCCATTAAAGGGATGTGAAAGCCAAAATGTTTTTTTCATGATTCAGATAGAGAATACAATTTTAAACAACATTCCAATTTAATTATATTATTTAATTTGCTTCATTCTTCAGCTATCTTTTGTTGACGAAATAGCAATGCACATGGGTGAGCCAATCACGAGGCATCTATGTGCAGCCACTAATCAGCAGCTACTGAGCTTGCATTGCAACAAAGGATACCAAGCGAATGAAGCAAATAAAGTATTAGAAGTAAATTGGAAAGTTGATTAAAGGGACAGTCTACCATAGAATTGTTATTGTTTTAAAAGATAGATAACCCCTTTATTACCCATTCCCCAGTTTTGCATAACCAACACAGTTATATTAATATACTTTTTACCTCTGTGATTACCTTGTATATAGGAACCTTCTTCCAGCCCCCTGATCACATGACTGTGACTGTTTATTATCTATTGTCTTAAATTTAGCATTGTTTTGTGCTAAATCTTAAATAACCCCCTGTGCCTGAAAACAGTGTTATCTATATGGCCTACGTGTACTTTCTGTCTTTGTGTTGAAAAAAAGATTTAAAAAGCATGCGATTGAAATTAGCATATGAGCATACATACGTTTAGTTTAAACTAAGAATACCAAGAAAAAAAAGCAAATTTGATAAGAGTAAATTGGAAAGTTCATTAAAATTAAAAGTCCTATCTGAATAATGAAAGTTTAATTTATACTAGACTGTCCCTTTAAAATTACATGCTCTTTCTAAATCATGAAAGAAAAAATGTGGATTTTATGTACCTTTAAAAAAAGTAAATAAATGCTACACATAATTAAAATCTAAATCTTAAGAATCTAAAGCAAAGATTAGTCATATAATATGTAGAAGTATTATAGTAAGTGTTAATAATTGTGTCAATTTTTAAATATTGAAGAAATAAGTGTAAAGTACTTTGTTCTATAAATTAATGGGTGACACCATGTTTAAACCTAAGGGACATGAAACCTCACATTTTTCTTTCATGATTCACATAGAGGTAAATTGGAAAGTTTTTTAAAATGACACGCTCTATTAATCTAATTTGCTTTGTTATTTTGCTATCCTTTGTTGAAAAAAATACCTAGGTAGGCTTAGGAGCAGCACAGCACTACTGGGAGCTAGCTGCAGATTTGTGGCTACACATATATGCCTCTTGTTATTGGCTTACTTAATGTGTTTAACTAGCTCCCAGTAATTTATTGTTGCTCTTTCAACAAAGGATACCATGAGAAAGTAAAATTGATAATCAAAATAAATGTAAAAGTTGTGTAAAATTGTATGCTGTATCTGAATCATTAAAGACAAAATGTGGGTTTCATGTCCCTTTAATCTCAAACAACCATACATTTTTGCTTTTCCTTATTGATGCTAACTTGGTTGAGATCAGTTAGAAGGACATTTATAAATAACATTTTACCATGCATTTGAAAGAGTAGCATTTAAATATGTTGAAAACAATTTGCCTAAAAATGGTAAGTAACATTTATTAAAAATTAAACTAATACCACAATATCAATATGTCCTAAGATTGCTTATTGGCTGAATAATAGGACAATCACTTAGCACTACTGGTTGAAAAGGACATACTTCTAAAAGCCTAAAAAGATTATGTTGATTTGGGAAGGTAATAAAAAACAAAGCAAAAAAAAATCTCCCCCTCATAAAATCACTAACATTTTGAAATGTCCATTTAGATCAGGCGTATCAAACTCAAAGTATCTGGGGGCCACTGGTCAAGTGGTTCTTCTCCCATAGGGGCCGCTTGAACTGAGTGAGTGCTCTGAAACTGGATATACTAGGAAATGAAAGCGACATTTATCCAAGTAGTAGTGAATAGTGGGAGTTGTAGCCCACAATAGACATACACAGTTGTATATTTATCTTGTGAGTACCAAGTGAAGTGATCATCTTGGAACTGTATAGCAATATAAAAAGTAATATTTACCCAACACAGTGGGTGGTGGAAGTCTACACTGGATGTTTTGTCTTTATATTTGCCTAGAGAGAATATCAACTAGTTACAACCTTAAAAAAAATTGACAGCCCAAATGAATGGTTTACCTATTAAACCAGGGAGGGCCAGATGAAACTATCTTGAGGGCCGCATTTGGCCCTGGGGCCAGTACTTTGAGACCATCGATTTAGATTAAAGAAAAAATGACTATGATGTGTTTTTGTATTAAAAAGGGACACTAAAGCCAGAATGAAACTCATTCAGATACAGCAGGCAATTTTAAACAACTTTACAATCAATTTCCATTAACAAAATGTGCAGTATTTGTATATTTACACTTTGAGTCAACAACTCCTACTGAGCATGTGCAAGAATTCACAGAATATACTTATATGCATTTGTGATTGGCTGATGGCTGTCACATGATGCAATGGGAGTGGAAATAGACATGTTAATTTTTTTGAAAAAAAAATAATTTACTACAGTTCAGGGCTATTGCATTGACTTATTATGATGCATTTGCTGATTATTCAAATTTACTGTATTTACTAGTCCTTTAATATAAACCAAAAAAAAATATTTTAAATAGCAAAGTATTATAAAACTGTATTTGCCCCCCTCCCCCCCTTGCCTCCCCATGCGCGCCCCCGGTCATCCCCGCACACGATCCCGCCCCCCTCCACATCAGAAGGCCCATCGATGGCCACTACCCGCCTCCCACATCGGCTCCCACCCACCAACGATACCGGCCATCGATGTCCGGTGCAGAGAGGGCCAGAGAGTGGCATCACTGCAATAACCGGAAAGCAGCTGGAAGCGAGCAGGATCGCTTCCTGCTGCTTTCCAAACTGACGACGTGCAGGGTACGTCCTCATCGTTAACTGTTCTTTTTTTTTGAGGACGTACCCTGCACGTCCTTGGTCGTTAAGGGGTTAAAGGTTGTATTGTCACATACTTCTACATGCAAATGTTCTTTGTCAGTTTATAATGAAACCTTTTTCAAAGCATTACAATTTTTGAATATTGTGGTGCAGAACATATTGGTAAGTGGCTCATTAGTGTGATGAGGGAAAATACAAATACAGATACTTTGATATTACATGTTCCCTACTAGCTGTAAGCTGAAATTCCTTCTGGCAAATAAAGGGTTCTCTCTTGATAATAAAAAATCCTAATAGAAAGAGGCGTAGTTAGTCTGCACAGAGAATGTCTGAACCTTGACTGATCCACAGATTAGTACAGAGAGCTCAATAAGCTCCTTGCGAAGGATAACAGGTTTAAATCTGAGTTTAATGTGGGTGCAGCTCAAGAAAACCCTTTCAGCTCTGAAGAGAAGTAAGACACGCTAGATGTGCTATGTTTTAACCTTTTAACGCTGTTATGCCGTTGTTCCGATGTAGACACTTTGACCCCGGCAGGAAAGGGTTAAATGTTTTAACACTATATTAATTTTGCTTTTTCAGGAAAAACACACAAGAGTTCCTTCAAAAACAGCTCTTAAAAGGGATACTAAACGCAATATTTATATTTTATGATTCGGATAAAGCATGCAATTTTATGCAACTTTCAAATTTACTCCTATTATCAATGGTCTTCATTCTTTTGGTATCCTTATTTGAAAAGCAGGAATGAAAGCTTAGAAGTTGACCCATTTTTGGTTCAGCACCCTGGATAGCGCTTGCCGATTGGTGGCTACATTTAGCCACCAATCAGCAAGCTGTACCCAGGTGCTGAAACTAAAATGGTCTGGCTCCTAAGCTTTCATTCCTGCTTTTCAAATAAAGAAACCAAGAGAACGAAGTAAAATTGATAAAAGGATTAAATTTGAAAGTTGCTTAAAATTGCATGCTCTATCCAAACCATGAAATAAAACAAAAAATGGGTTTAGTATGCCTTTAAAATGATTTATGATACTGAAGCACATAGTATCTGAAGGTGGAGTGCTGCTAGATCTGAGTTTACTGTTGGCGCAGCTAACGACCTCAAGAAAACCCTTTAAGTTCTGAAGAGAATAGACACATTAGATGTGCTATGTTTTAACTCTATATTGATTGTGGGGGGGGGGGGGGGGTTCCGGAAAAATACAAGAATTCCTTCAAAAACAGCTCTTACAATGATTTATTATACTGAAGTGTGTGTTAACATCCTCGATTTGAAAGAGAATTTAATTTAGTGACTCACCCCAGGGATGAGTCACTGTGCGAGAAATTAAGGCTTTCTACATCCCTCGACAACACTTGTTAATCCTACTGTAGAGAACACCTCCCTTCTCATCGTGCAACTGCTGGCAAAATAGCCATCTCCAACAAGTTCACACAAAGGAGCAAAGATTAAGAGGTGTGTGTGAACGGGATAATAAATCTCCTAGAAGAGGAAATAAAAGGCACATTAAATAAGCATAATGAGAAAGTCTTAGAAGTAGTTTATCCTTGGACTGCAAAACAACTACAGTTTTAAAGGTTTTTAAGATATTTATGTTGTATGCAGAGATTTTGTAATACAGCGTGTAATTATTATAACATGCCTTTTACAGTGATAATGGAGTGAACCCTTCGGATTTAGCTGGATTTCTGTCTAAACTGGTCATGAAATTTTATCTGATCTTCAAGTCACACTTTTTTTTTTTTAAAGGGACAGTAAACACCTTGAGATTTGTAAATAAAATGTTTTCATTATGTATGCCCCCTTATCTTTTATGTAATATAGGTCTTAAAATTTCTACGTCTCAGAACATGAAAAGCACCCTGCTGACATCTCAAGACTAACCCTCTACATATCTTTCACTAATTGTCCTCAACTGATAACTGCAAAGCAGGTGGTAGGTGGAATTTGGTTAATGAATAATTACAATAAAAAGGATGTTAATTTGTTTTAAAAACGTTAAGACATGGCTGATATGTTATTATATAACACAACAAAAATGTCTTGTAATTACGAGATATTTACTGTCCTTTTAAATAACACAATTTTCATATCTTTATGAAGATACAATGTAAGCATTCCCCAGTGCAGAGTGGAAGTATATGAGAGCTTTTATTTAATAACTAGTTGACCCTCGAATACAGCAATGACCTGTTTCCTGCAGTTATGGATCAAAACTGCACAACAGTCGGGGGGGGGGAGCCCGTTCTTTACAAAATGTCAGTTAAAAGGGACAGTCAAGTCAAAATTTAACTTTCATTATTCACATACAGCACACAATTTTAAACAACTTTCTAATTCATTTCCATTATCTAAATGTGCACAGTCTCTATATGTGCACACTTTCTGTGGCACCAGCTCCTACTGAGCATGTGCAAGATTCTCAGGCTATAGTATGTCTTGTGTGTATCACTCTCCTGAGGTCATGCCACAGCATCTTAAATCAGGTTTAGGTCACTCCAGAAGGCATATTCTCTTCCATTCTGTTGATTTACTTCTGTGCTTTGGACTGTTGTCCTGCTGCATCACCCAACTTTTGCTGAGCCTTAACAGGAGAGAGAGTTTTACAGTCTCCTTCAAAATGTCTCCATAAACTTGGAAATATACTAAGCCATCAAACATAGCAAGCTGTCCAGGCCCTGAGGCCAAAAATCAGCCCCTTGACTATGATGCCCTCTTGAACATGCTTTACAGCTGGAATGAGATTTTGAGGTTTGTGTGCTGTGACTTTTTCTCCACACATAGCTTTGTGTGTTCCTTTAAAAGAACACAACTTTGGTTTAGTTTGTCTGCAGAATATTTTGCCAGTAGAATGTTTTTCTTTGACAGCTGTGGCTTCCTCTGTGATGTCCTCCCATGCTCACCGTTCTTGTTTAGAGATTTAAAGGGACACTGAACCCAATTTTTTTTTCTTTCCAGATGAAGTGTTATGATTCAGATAGCGCGTGCAATTTTAATCAACTTTCTAATTTACTCCTATTATCAAATTTGAAAATTTGAAAATTGTTCTCTTGCTATCTTTATTTTAAAAGCAGGAGTGTAAATCTTAGTAGCCAGCCCATTTTAGGTTCTGCACCATGGATAGCGCTTGCTTATTGGAGGCTTACATTTACCCACCAATAAGCAAGCATAACCCAGGTTCTCAAACAAAAGTGAACCAGCTCCTATGCATCACATTCCTGCTTTTTAAATAAAGATAGCAAGAGAACAAAGAAAAATTAATAGGAGTAAATTAAAAAGTTGCTTAAAACTACATGCTCTGCCTGAATCATGAAAGAAAAAAAATTGGATTTAGGGTCCCTTTTAATATCCTGAACTTGTCAAGAGTGAAGTTAACATGCTCCAGGAGATTTCTACCTCAATTATCATTGTAGTCAATCTTTCCAGGATTCCCACACCTAAAACAGTAGCAACAGTGTTGAACTTTCTGCAATTAGAAACAATTTATAACCCTTCCTAGATTTGTGCAAGTAAATTATCTCTTGTCTTCTGTTTCTTATTTGTTTGGAGGCATGGTTCAAATCATGCAATGCTTATGAACAACAAAATAAAAATCTAAGAATGTTTGATTCCAACATATTAAAAAGTCTCCCTCACCAGGAACTTTGTGCTGGGTCCCAAAGAAAAGGAGACCCTACTGGATATATCAGAACCTATTTAATTTGTAGGACCCTCTTATCCAATATTATTCTACAATTTCCCCAATGAGGTTGACTCTCTCACCAAATGCCGAAAAACTTGGGGGCTTAGAATTTAGGTTTCATAAAGCAGAAAAGTTGGAATTGAGATATACAGTACCCATAATTAAAGTATTAATTAATGGTAGAGTTAAAAATAGACCAGATCTGTCTGACATATTACATAACAAAGCATTTACTAAATGGCTTAAGTTCAACCAATTGCAACACCTTCCTTCTACCGCCCCATTCAGCGAACTATTGATAAGGCCATTCAAACAAATGTGTGTGATGGAGTCTCCGATCCGCCATACACTTTCCTGGTTTGGAAAATTATACTAGATGCCCAAGAACCTATATCAACTAGCTATGTTAAATTAAACATTCTTATTTCTATATGCGCATAAATGTTTAATGTTTTCTATGGTACCAATCCATACAACTATTAAAAGGGATTGTACACTAGATTTTTCTTTGTATAAATGTTTTGTAGATCCATTTATATAGCCCATCTGGTAGTGTTTTTGTAACAACACAGTTATAAAACTGCTGCCATACTACTCCATTCACGTGCAATCTCTTACACCTTCCTAACTGGTTCTCAACAAGGAATACCAACAGAACAAAAGTAATACGTATATTACATCCAGTGACGTGCAGTCACGTCAGAGGCTGGTGAGGCAGTGGCAGGATACGCCTTCATTCTTTAGATATCCTTTGTTGAAGAAATAGCAATGCACCTGGGTGAGCCAATCACATGAGGTATCTATGTGCAGCCACCAATCAGCAGCTACTGAGCATATTTAGATATTTTTAACAAAGGACATCAAAAGAATGAAGAAAATTAGATATTAGATGTAAATTGGAAAGTTATTTAAATTTGCATATGGGTTTCATATGGGTTTCATGTCCCTTTAAATGGTGTCTTGGAAAACTGGTCAACTTAGTAAATATCTGATTTTAGTCTAAAAGGATTGTAACAGAAACTCTTGCCAGATATCACAATGCTTGCTCTGATTATGAGATCTAGAAATCCATGCCCATTAAAATATGTTTAAAACATACATTTTACTTTAATGCTGCAAATTATGCTTATAGATTATTTCATTACATAAGGGATGAGAGAGTCAGAGGGGGAGGAAGAGAGACAGAGAGAGAAAGAGACCATGGGGGAGAACAACACATAAGGAGAGAGATGGCTAGATATATATAGAGACACACACACACACACACAAGGGGGGGGGGGGAGAGAGGGACCACTGCATTTTAAAGTAATAAAAAGCAGAACTACAGAGAGTTCAGTAAGTAAGACTATACATTAGTACAGAGGCAAGCTGCTAAGTTAGTGGGTGTAAAGTTTGAGTAAACAAAATACAAAAACGATCCTTTGCTCTAAAAGAGTAAAAAAAACACTAAACCACATTCATTAAATGATCATTTTCACTAACAGAATCCCTTTCTGTAAAATCTTACTTTAATAAGATGTGGGTGAAACACTGCTCTCTTTGCCTCTCTCCTGCTCTGTAAGGATTCAGGAAGTGACAGTGGCACATTCCACTGCACTTAGAGGGGAAGAACAGAACTCTCTTTTTCACTTTAGCAAAGCTAGCAGCTTCACAGGACAGCAACAAAATATATGAAAGTTGTTTTTTTCCGTTTTTGATTTGTTTTATATGATTTAACATCCAGCCCCAACCCTAAGTTCCACTTACTAATGCCTCTCACTGGATTGGTTCAGCCCAAATAGGACTGCCTCAAATAAGCAGTTAATGGGCCATGCAATGATCTTAACCACTTGCATCCAGTAGATGGCGCAGCATGTTGTGTAATGGTGGGCAGACCTGCTTGTGCCAATTTTTTTTTTAAAGCCAATAAAAAAAAATATATTTTTGCCCATATGAGAGGTGAAGCACTGCCTCACCTGCCTCTAGTGACTGCACATCACTGATTACATCCCTTTAAAGGCATTTAAAACTAATCGTTTTGAAGTCAACAGACAAACTACTTCAAAGGCTTCCTAAGTATGACGGTCTAATATACATTGCTGTGGCTTATTAAGAACAGATAAATATAGCACCTTATCCTGACATTTAGAATTTAGAACCATGTTGATTTTATATTACCTGGGATAAAGGGACATTCCAGCCAAAACTGAAATGCACACAGGTACATTTCAGTTTTGAATAGAAGCATTGTTGCAAAATAAATGTATTAGCAAAAATACTTCTAGTAAAAACTATAGCCGTTTCAAGAGTGTATTTAAAAGGGCATGAAACACACTTTTTCTGTCATGATTTAGAAAGTTCATGCAATTATAAACAACTTTCCAATTTACGTCTAATATGTAATTTCCTTCATTCTCTTGAGCTCTTTTGTTGAAAAGCATATCTAAATAGGCTCAGTAGCTTATTGGTGGCTCCACATAGATGCCTCTTGTGATTGTCTCACCCATGTGCATTGCTATTTCATTAACAAAGGATATTTAAAGAATGAAGCAAATTAGATAATAGAAGTCATTTGGAATTGTGTTTAAAAAGGTATCCTCTGATTTATGAAAGAAAAATTTTGAGTTTCATATCAGTTTAAGTATGCATCATGCACCAGCATTTTAAAAATGGCACTTTGGTCAGAGAGCCTAATGTGCTGATATAAAATAGTCTCAATGTGCATCATTTTTGACATGATAGGACCACTGGCTATCTGAGCAGTTGCAATATTTAAACTGATGGTGCACTGAGAATATATTTGCATAGTAGAGAAAATTGTTACCACTAAGTCAGTGATAACATTTAGTAGAAGCATTTTTGCCAATAGGATGTATATTGTAAATATGTATCTATCCAAAGAAGTAATTCATCTATGTGCATTTTACTCTCGACTGGAATGTCTCCTTAAAAGGGATACTAAACCCAAATTTAATGTTTCATGATTCGGATAGAGAATGCAAGGTTAAATACCTTTCTAATTGACTCATTTATTAAAAAAAAAAAAATCGTAATCCGAAAAGCAGGAATGAAAGCTTAGCCTGTCCATTTTAGGTTCAGCACCTGGGTAGCACTTGCTGATTTGTGGCTAAATGTTGCCACCAATCAGCAAGTGCTATCCAGGATTCTGAATAAAAAATGGGCCGGGGGGGGCACTTTTCAGAGGTAAATAATAAAGAATAGACAAAATAAATAATGAAATAAAAATACAATGCAAAAAGTTTATTGTATTTTTTTTTACTACACATTTACACAGAATTCAATTTTGTAGGCAATACATCAATGTAATTTTAAAAAAAAATAATGGAGATATTATATGTAAACTGTTGTATCTGCCACTACATAAATGTATATACAACTCACACATTTAGTTATGTTTAGGGTGACCATATTGCCGCTTTAAAAAAGGACACATGAATAATACATATGTCAGGGTTCTTATACAAAACATTTCTTTAAACAGCCCTGAAAACAGCCCTGACATATGTATTTTTCATGTGTGTCCCTTTTTAAAGCAGCAATATGGTCAGCCAAGTTATGTTCGACTATTCAAGGGGAAACGGCGGGTTTAACCTTTTTAGAAGCAGCGTGTTACCCTTGCACTTGTCTACATTTTTATGATGAACTTGACAAGCAGAGAAAACATCAGATTTCAACCTTCGCATTGCCAGAAGCCCTGAGGCAAATTACTCTACAATGATGTTTGCTTATGTAAGCTTGTATGCGTGTGCAGAGCTTTACATGCAAATATAGCAGCATGACAATGGTGTTGCGTAATAACACGCTGCTTAGAACAGATGTGCTCAGCAAAACTTTTTTGATTTCCACAAAAACAAAAAAACTTAAGAGTCAAGGATGCAAAAACTGCTTACAGGGACAGTTTACTCCAGAATTGTTCTTGTTTAAAAAGATAGATAATCCCTTTATTAGGCATTCCCCAGTTTTGAATAACCAACAGTTATATTAATGTACTTTTACCTCTGTGATTACCTTGTATCTATGCCTCTGCAGACTGCCCCCTTATCTCAGTTATTTTGACAGATTTGCATTTTAGCCAATCAATGCTCAAAAATATCTCCACAGGAGTGAGCACAATGTTTATCTATATGGCACACAAACTAACTGTCTAGCTGTGAAACTGTCAAAATGAACTGAGATAAGAGGCGGCCTTCAAGGGCTTAGAAATTAGCATATGAGTCTACCTAAGTTTAGCTTTCAAAAAAGAATACAGAGAGAACAAAACAAATTTGACGATAAAAGTAAATTGGAACGTTGTTTAAAAATTGCATGTCCTATCTGAATCATGAAAGTTTAAATTTTTAATAGATTGTCCCTTTAACATATAAAGTCACAGCTCACCCTTTTATTTGTAGCTGGATGCTATGCATAGATCTGAAAAATGATGTTAAGGTCCCTTTAACGAGCTATACAACGGTGAGTAACTGCTAGATGATGGTGATGATGATACATTTATATCAAAGATTAGCATGAGAATAGTATGTAGATGCATTTTTTTTAAATATTACTATTATATTATTTAAGTTTTCGTTTCTATAAAGTACTTTATAAAGTAATGGGCCCCTCCTTATTGGAACCTAGGTTTCCCCTTGTCCTTCTCTTCTGCTGAGGATAATTAGGGACAGATATAAAACAGCCAATAAAATGACCAAACACTGAATACTGTGCTGAGAAACGCGTTGCATAATTTGGGGGAGCATTCATATGCCCCTTATTTTTATACACTGTTTTGATTTTAATAAAGCCTCTGTTTTAACAAGCAGTGTATACAAGCCTCTTATATACAGAGACAAGTATATTTGGAGCCCTTGGAGGATTCCTGTGACAGTGCCTGGAAATGGGTGAGCTGATACACCTGAATCTATCCGCTTGCGACTACCAGCACATAAGGGTGCTCTAATCAAATTTGAGTACCCCTTGTTGCACATACTATATCCACCTTGTTGACCACTGATTAATACGCACATGAGGCTTCTCTCTTTTGCTTGCTTGAATATATAGATTTGTCCCACTATTCGTGTGAAGAGAAGAAGTGCAGCCTGTCTAACCCTGTGGATGAACTTTCACTCCTGTGGCATTTGATCGCTGGATTTTGGGGACTGTGCTATGTTTATCGAAGGGTTAAAGTGTGCCTACTGAATCTGTTCCTTTACAAATTATCATTGTTTCTATATAATTGTATAATTGTTAGTTGCAGCGCCCCCTATAACCTTGTGTTTGGGTTGCAGTTAAGACATCCCACAAAGACAGTATAGCGATAGCAGAAACCTTTAGAAGCTACTACTCCTCTCTCTACAACCTCAACTTAGATCACTCCCCCCAGACTCTGACACGGAAAATAAAATCCTAGAACGCTACCTTTCAGCTATTAGGATTCCATTGTTGAACCCTGACGATACTAAACATCTGGACTCTACCATAACAAAAGAAGAAATCATAAAAACTATAAAATACATGCCGAATGGTAAGAGTCCAGGCCCAGGTGGTTTAGTAATAAAAGGTATTATAAATTATTCACCCCATTCCTTCTTGCACATCTGTTTTATACAATTTATACAACACACTATTAGATAATGGAGAAATCCCAGCTAGCATGCTAG
Source organism: Bombina bombina (assembly GCF_027579735.1). Classification (NCBI taxonomy): domain Eukaryota; kingdom Metazoa; phylum Chordata; class Amphibia; order Anura; family Bombinatoridae; genus Bombina; species Bombina bombina. The sequence goes on from NC_069504.1 coordinate 832,360,301, forward strand.
TGGCCCATATCACAGTTTTACCTAAACCGGACAAGACACCAAATCGACCAAAAAATTTCCGGCCAATCTCATTGATTAACATTGAAATAAAAATATTCACTACACACAGTGTTCTCCCTAAACTCATTAATTCCGACTGAGTAGGCTTCATCCCAGGTAGAGAGGCAAGAGACCACACTCAAGGTCCGAACAACTTATTTCTTATGCACAAAACAACCGCATCCCCTTGTCGCTGATCTCCACGGATGCAGAAAAGGCATTCTATAGAGTGGATAGGCACTTTATAAGGCCCACTATCAAAAATGAAATCTAGCTACAGGTTCATCAACCTAATATTCACATTACACTTCAAACCATCTGAGAAGGTAAAAGTGAATGGCCTCCTATCCGAGAGTTTCTCAGTAACTAACGGGACTAGACAGGGCTGCCCTCTGACACCCATACGCTGCACTTCCCATTAAGATCCTAGCAGTAAAAATCTGTGGAGCTCAACAGACCAACATTAACTGAACTGTACCCAGTACTGAAATAATTTTTCAATGTATGGGATAAGATAATTCACACCTCCTCTTCCATCTCTACATTGATCTCACCCATGACCCCATATCGAGAGAACCCTGCCCTTTCCCTACACATAAAGACAAACCTTCAAGAGGGCTTTCACATCAAACACAGAGTAATATTCCACATAACCTATCAAAACAAACTGCAGAGTCTTGGCGATATTCAGAACTCAGACCCCGAGACGCCACTCACATGGATATCCCACGCGCAGATACAACACAATATTGACTCCTACAAACACAAAAAAATCTTTACTTAGGCACCAAACAGATTTTGAAAAACTATACTTATTACAACAGACCCCTTATACTCTCATCACCAGATTAACACCTCCTATCCTCAAACCACGGCTTGGAGAAGGGAGCTAGAGATGGAATTATCTTTAAAGGATTGGAATTCCATATTTATAAACTACTAAAACAGCCTCCATCTCAGCACAAGTTCAAAAAACTAACTATAAATTGCTCACATGATGAAATCTTACTCCAACTAGGCAAAAAACGATTGACCCCGCAACCACGGGTAAATGCTGGAGGGGCTGTGCGGGCTATGGCAACAGGTTACACATTTGGTGGGATTGCCCTAATATCACTCAATTTTGGTCAGAGATAATAGCACACGTGTGACATACTAAAAGTAATTGTACCCAAGGATCCCAAGGTCCAGCTATATGCAAGCCACCCTAAACTAAAACTCAGAGCTAAACACAAGCTACTTCTCATTATGATTAACAGCGCAAAAACACTAATTCGCAGAAACTGGAAATCCACCAAGGTTCCCTCTCTGGCAGAGTGGCAAATTCAGATGGAACTTGTGTCATGATACAATCATGTGGAGTAGTTGATACCTGGATTGGCTACCCAGCAAAGGTGGTATTGTGATCTCAGCATGGCCAGGGTTAATGTGAACTGCTTGTTTTTTGTGTGCTCAGGAATGATGTGATCTAAGACCCCCCTCCTCTTGGAGACTGCTACTGTGAGCCACGGCTAGCTGTGTATGGTTAGCTCGTCGTAAATTATCACAAGGGTGGGGTTTTTGACAAGACAAAGAGAATCTGAAAGTTTAACTTGATGTAACTGGAACTTTTGGGACCCAAGAAACATCATGGAAGGAAGTTCTCCCATATACAGACCACTGGAACTTTGGTAATAAGTGTATGGTATTGTGTTATATTCTGTCCAAATTTTATTTTAAAGAATTGTAACTTTGCACATATGTTATTTTGAATGTCTTTATAATTTGGCACTGTGTAACCTGTATTGATATTTTTGTTATTAAACACATAGAAAATCTCATTCTGTCTTTGGGCTCTAATATCTGAATTCACACTCTGCTGCGACAAGGTAAAAGGCACCTTATCTAATTGTTAAATTGTGTGAGTTATTGGGGGGTCCCAAGATGACCCTTTAGAGTCTTGGTGGTGGCAGTGACTTGTGTTATATTCAGGTGGTGTGGACAGGATTTGGGAATTCATGTGGTGTCCCTTTTAAGGTCCTTTGTAGAGTTACAAGGTTAAGGGAACCAGAGCTGTGTGCTATTAACCCCTTCAGGCCCACACCTCTCTATTGTGACTTTGAAAAGGTTGAATTCGTCACAACTTGTTCTCCAATTTGAAAGACACTACTACCTCAAAAATGACAGTCGAACAGCATGAAATGATGCTAGATGCATGAAGCGGTGGCAACACCCTTAATGGGTTCCAAACCAAAGCCAAATCCCAACACTAAACCCTATACTATGTAGCTTCTCTGGCTTCACAATAGACTATTCACTCTCTCTATGACATACTGTGATTATACACTTAGTACCTTCTATAATAATACTACATACTCATTGTGTGGCAACTTTTTTTTTTCTTCTTCCCCATTCTCTCCTTGCCACACACCTATACCACAAGTCATAAGATGTCCATCCTCTCATCCCCATCCACCCCTCTCATACATAGTTACAAACATATTCAAATATTTGTAAATGATCATCAGATATGCAAAGTAAATTGCTTGATAACACCTTATATGTCTTAATTCTATTGTTGGGTGTTCACTTGTTTATTTGAACACTAAAGTTTACTATGACTATCAGACGATTACTGCCAAGGTTGGACTCTCCCACCATCTACCCCATGCAACGTTAGATGATGCACAATGTGTTAATTGTAACAACTTGTTATGCCTTTCATGTCTGTAATAATGCAGCAAATTACATAGTTTTTAAAAAAAAAAAAAAAAACTTTCTTCTTCTCATGTTTCTATATTGCAAAAAAACAACAAAACATCCTTGCACATGCTCAGTATAAGCTGGTGACTAAAAAAAAAAAAAGTGTAAATATAAAAAGACTGCACGTTTAAATAAAGTAAATTGGAAAGTTGTTTAAAATTGCTTGCTCTATCTGAATCATGAAAGTTTATTTTTGACTTTTTAATTTAAAGGGACACTATAGACACAAATTTTAAACTACATGAATATAAACCTTCATATATAAGAATGATTTTGCATTGAAAACTGCAGCTTTATTTTGTCAAATTAGTATGAGTATATTGTTTTATGTTTATTCTTTTTACTGATTTCCCTGTTCCTCAGAACAAAAGAACCCCTACTAACCAATCACAAACTAATATTCAGCTATATCACAAACTCTGTTTGCACATGTACAGACTGGGGTAGCCTGCACTCTTGTACTCCCTTGAACTTTAGCACTGATTAAACTTGGTTAGTATTGCAAAGAATGATTTGCCCAATATGATTGTTGAAGTAAAACTTATAGCCCACCTTTTAAAAGCATTCAACACCATAGAAGCTTAGGGAGGGAGGGAAAGTAAACAAAAGCGTGCATAAATTGCATTAAAGGGACAGTCAAGTCCAAAAAAAAACTTTCATGTTTCAAACAGGGCATGTAATTTTAAACAACTTTCCAGTTTATTTTTATCACCAATTTTGCTGTTTTCTTTTGGTATTCTTAGTTGAAAACTAAACCTAGAAGGTTCATATGAATTTCTAAGCCCTTGAAGGCCGCCTCTTATCACATGCGGTTTTATTTGCTTTTCACAACAAGGGAGAGCTAGTTCATGTAAACCATATAGATAACATTGTCATCACACCTGTGGATTGTGGCAGACACTGCACTAATTGGCTAAAATGAAAGTCAATAGATAATAAATAAAATGTCATGTGATCAGGGGACTGTCAGAAGATGCTTAAATACAAGTTAATCACAGAAGTAAAAAAGTATATTAATATAACTGTTAGTTATGCAAAACTGGGGGAATGGGTAATAAAGGGATTATCTTTTAAAACATCAACAATTCTGGTGTTGTCTGTCCCTTTAAAGGGACATTGTACACTATATTTTTCTTTTCATAGAAGTTTTGTAGATGATCCATTTATATAGCCCATATGGTGGGGGGGGGGGGGGGGGGTTTGAAAAAAATTGTATAGCTTTGCTTATTTTTAAATAACATTGTGCTGATTTTCAAACTCCTAACCAAGCCCCAAAGTTTTACATGTATACTGATGTATACAGACCTCAGATTGCTTCTGTTGTATAATGGGTCTTTTAATATGCAGGGGAGAGGGAGGGTCTGCTCTCAGTCCCTTTCAATGGGTGTCCCCAGCCTAACCTCATCAACAGTACTAAACTGGGAGCTTATAAGTAAGTTTTTAAAAGGTTTTATACTGGATTTGTATATCAGCATCTGTGCATATTATTCTTTATAGTACTTTCTATTACATACAGTTAAATGAAAATTGGTGTATACTGTCCCTTTAAAGCAGTAACCCACGCCTCCCTGGGAGAAAGTGAAACAAACATTTTTAGATGTATTTTACAATAAAAGGCTGCATAACAATGTTTCACTTGCATTAATGAAACATTGTATGTGTTGTTAAAATGTCAAGTTGAATGGGTCCTTTAATATTTAGGAGCCAGACAGTGGTATACAGATATATGGAAAATAACCCAGAGTTACGAGCCAGGGGTAAAAATCATGGATTTGATTAGCTCTGTTCTAATGTAATAATTTAATACTCTAATTTGTTAGCACAAATGCTTGTTAAAGCTACCGGTTTCCCGCCCGCCCGCCAAATATGTTAAACACATAGCTAAACTTTTACACCAGTTCTGCTCCCATACCAGTCCTAAGCAGGATACGCAGGTGATTTGAGGTTATACCCATATTCCACTCCTGACTGGCCCTGCATATCATTATTATTTAGAATGTCTATTTAACCTATTTGCAGAGAAATTTATGGAAAATGCATTCCAAACTTCTACCTTTGGGATCAAACTTTCTAGGTGTATAAAAAGCAACAATTTGAAATTGTTTGCTTCTAGAAATAATATCATTGTATGGATGCAAAGATAGTATCTGTAACGTGAGTCACCAAGATCTGAGGGCCTTTTATGGAACATTCTTTGGGCTGGAGGTATATGGGCTTAAAGGGACATTAAACCCACATTTTTTCTTTCATGATTCAGATAGAAAATATAATTTTAAACAACATTCCAATTTACTTCTATTATCTAATTTGCTTCATTCTCTTGATATACTTTTCTGAAAAGCATATCTAGATGGGCTCAGTAGCTGCTGATTGGTGGCAGCACATAAATGCCTAGTGTGATTGGCTCACCCATGTGCATTGCCATTTCTTCCACAAAGAATATCTAAAGAATGAAACAAATTAGATAATAGAAGTAAATTGGAATGTTGTTTAAAATGGTATTTTCTGTCTGGATCATGAAAGAAAAACAAATTGGGTTTAATGTCCCTTTAAGGATAACCAGAGACTGCATGGAAATGTGGAATTTTATATACTGGACACCCCATGTACTTTCATAACTCTGTCTTATGTCCATGTCACCCTGTATCCATAAATACAGGATGTGTACAGGGTGTGAGTGCCCCTTGTGGGAGCAATTGTAACTCTATAAACCAAGTGGGCATAAAGGACTTAATAGTTAATAAGAGCTGTTCTTATATTCTGTAATAAGATGTATTTTATTTACGTTTCTGATCTGATTGTGTCTCAGTAGTCTGTCTGGGTAAACGGATTGTGTTCCTGTGTGATTATGTTAACTAGACTGCCCAACATCAGATTGTCTGAGTAAACTTTCTTCCCAAGTTAATTAACTTGATATGTTAATCTGTTTTACCTGTGAATAGACAATTGTTAAAGGTTTGATGTATTGTTCATATGTTTGCTTTACTTTTTAACCAATTCCCTATGTAACCTAAAGCTCTGTAAATCTGGAATGCCAGGGTGCATAAATCCGTGTGCTCCCTTCAAATAAAAAGTGTTCATTTTTGTGTTCAGAAAACTTAGTGTTGTCTCAGTTCTGTTCCCCTGCATAACTTTAGACTGCGGTCAAAGGGAGATACCAGGAGCTATTGCTCTGGATAAAGGGATGTCCAGGACAAGGGAAGTGTTCTGACGGAGGTACTCATTCGGGGTACCAGGCAGTCCATCACAGTATTTACTCACGATATACCCTTTTGTACCAGGCTACTAAAAAAATAGCAATAAAAGAAAATCACATCCAAATTGACCACTGCCACCAATGTGTTCTAGGCAACTGCGTAAAATAGCGCTGATAAATTACAGAGTAGGAAAAATTAGGAATCTTTTTTTAAAAATGATAAAATTATTTAACTATTAAAGGGACAGTAAAGTCAAAAACTTCCATGATTCAGATAGAGCATGCAATTATAAATAACTTTCCAATTTACTTCTGTTATCAAATTTGCTTCATTCTCTTGGTATATTTTATTGAAGAGTAAAACTAGGTAGGCTCATAAGAGCTTACGAGTGTGAAAGGGTCTTTAGAACTCTATGGCAGCAGTGATTTGCAAAATTATTTGTAGCTTTGTTATACAATGTTGCAAAACACTGCCGCCATAGATTAATAGACACGTGGACACTCTTATGAGCCTACCTTGTTTTACTATTTAAAGGGACAGTCTAGGCCAAAATAAACTTTCATGATTCAAATACAGCATGTAATTTTAAACAATTTTCCAATTTACTTTTATCACCAATTTTGCTTTGTTCTCTTGGTATTAGTTGAAAGCTTAACCTAGGAGGTTCATATGCTAATTTCTTATACCTTGAAGCCCACCTCTTTCAGATTGTATTTTAACAGTTTTTCACCACTAGATGGTGTTAGTTCACATATTTCATATAGATAACACTGTGCTCGTGCACGTGAAGTAATCTGGGAGTTGGCACTGATTGGCTAGACTGCATGTCTGTCAAAAGAACTGAAAAAGGGGCAGTTTGCAGAGGCTTAGATACAAGATAATCACAGAGGTTAAAAGTATATTATTATAACTGTGTTGGTTATGCAAAACTGGAAAATGGGTAATAAAGGGATTATCTAGCTTTTAAAACAATAACAATTCTGGTGTAGACTGTCCCTTTAATTTTGACTTCACTGTCCCTTTAATTTTGACTTCACTGTCCCTTTAAGGATTTAGCGAGAGTATTATTCCAGGAACTGATTAGCTTTTTTTTAATAAAATCACTGCACACATTTCCTGTTTTAGTGCTTACCTATATTATTTCTATGCCTTCATGATGGACATATTTGTATACTATAGCTTCACAGAGCCAAACTCATTTTTTTTAAACAAAGATCCTATAAAGAAGAAACAGTTACATTTTCCATATAAACCATGAATAATATATTTACAAGTCTGAACTCCTTAAAAGATTAAAATCATATAGGTTTCTTAATCACAACACATCCTGCATGACAATGCATTTTATTTTTTTAAGCTGTCAAATGACCATGTTTATTCTGCAGTAAATTTAAATACACAAGTGATGCAGCACAGACCTGGAAACTGCATCTGACTAAATAACAGCTACACAGACAGGCTACAAACTGCACCAAATATTGACCATCTTTCATGATTCAGTGCATGGAATTTTAAAAACTTTCCAATTTACTTCTATTATCATTATCATTTTTTTCAGAGTTTGCAACAGTGTATAACATTGCTATAAACATGGTTACAAACACTGCCACCACAGAATGCTAAAGACATGTGCACATTCCTAATGTCCTATGACCCTACTTAGGTTTTTCCTTCAACAAAGGATACCAAAAGAACAAAGCAGAAGTTTAATTGGAAGGTTGTTTAAAATTGTATACTCTGTACTTTACTGTCCCTTTAGACAATTTATGGGGGATTTTATATTTAATGTCCCTTTTATTAAGCCACATTGTCTCACAGATTCACTAATTTGAAAGAGAAGGAAAAATATCCTTAATGTTAACCCATGAAGTTCATTCACTAAAGTATGAGTGACATTTCCAAAACATAGTGAGTCAGTTCACTGGTATATACATTGGATCAATTTTTCCCACTTAAACATTCTTTGAATTCTTATGAATGCACATCACTATCTGAAGATCACTGCACTGGATGGTAAATTCCATTAAAACAGAATTACCTTCTATTTTATCAGCTGAAATGTCCTTTACCACCCCTTGTTCACGTTCCCTTGAACTGAAAACTTGTATAACATGTAGGTTGCTAATGTTACAGTTATACAAAAGCAGCTATATTTAGCTACACAGCTACAAAATAAAGTCGGAACACTAATTCAATGAGCAGCAACAGAATTTTTTTTTTATCCAATTCAACTGTGTGCATTAAAGAACAAGTGTCTTACTGTGCAGTCTTACTGTGTTGGCACTGCATTTCTTTAGAAAAAAAAAAGGAAGAATAAGAAAAACAATAAGGGAATAATGTTTAAAGCTATGAAGATTCTCTGATTGGGGTATTATATAACAAGACTGATTAATTACTGGCTAGGTGGTTTCAGGTCTAGGAAGCCTGATACACGGCTTTAACTCTCACCTCACAGGCAATATTGTTGCTCCGTACCAGCACGTGTGTCTTCTTTGTAGATCTTTCTATCTCGGTCTGCAGTCTCCTCCTGCATGTCTTGTATTGTATAAGGCTGAAATTTAATGTTTAGTAACGTCGTTGCGGAAAAAGCCAACTCAGACAGGGGAGTGCCACCTAGTGGGCTAAATTAAGCTCTGCCGTCGCATCATCTTTCCAGTTAAAGAGGAATCAATTAAACTCTTAAAAGTTGTTCCTGTAATTCACTTATAAAATATTATTTAATATACTAAATGTGGGCATTATTGTTTTTCTGACAAACACTTGACTTTTTTCCCCCTGAGGAAACTAAGCTTTTCTTGAGTGAAAACAAAATTAAAAATAAAACTTATTTTTATTATTGAAAATGTAATAAATATATATATATATTTCTTATAGCAACCTCATAGGACATTTTAGTCGCACATTAATTGGCCAATGCTTTAAGAAATGTAATTATAAATAAAATATAAAAAAATAGGGTTATTCCACATCACCTCCAGCAATATTACCATGTCCATAAATTAAGAACTAGTAAGTAAACAATGAAATATGTAAAGTAATTTATGAATAAGAATATAAGAATGGTACCCCAGGACCAATTTGATGACCACCAAGCTAAAGTTAAGACAATTTTAAGCTAAAATTAGCTAATATTTTTTCTCAATGTTTGTTGCACAGATTATCATTAATTTATGTTAAATTATGCATTTTGCGTGCTTTCGATACCTTAACTAACATTTATAATTAGAAAATGTTATAATATTGCAAAGTATTACACTGCCCAACATGCTACTGTATAATGCCACCCAGCTGGTAACACTGGATTACCTACATTTCACTTTGACAGAAAATAATCCTTTATACAGTATTATTAATCAAACCCAATCTGAAACACCAAGGGAGCATTTTGGAAACCCCATATCTTGGCAATACAAGATTGCTCAAACGTCTACAATTTTATATCAATCTCTAAAATATTTTTAAAAAATAGTCAACCTTAGAGTCTTAGGTTCAACCTCTCAGGTTTTTTCCCCAAGACATTTTTTTACAAAGGTTTGTAAATAGTACTTCCAACTCTTATTTGTAAAAACAATCTTTTTTATAAAACTTTTATGATAGATATTAAAAAGGGATATACCAGGGTGCTAGATCATTTTATTTTTTGCACTAATTATCTATATGTTTAGCCCCTATACAAGACAGGACATAGCCGTTGAGTCCAAATGATTGGCTCAACAGCCATGTCCTGCTGAAATTGCGGGTTACAAGTGGGACTTCTGTGGTGTTTTAAAGGGACAGTCTAGTCAAAAAAACTTTCATTATTCAGATAGGACTTGTAATTTTAATCAACTTTCCAACTTGCTTTTATCATCAAATTTGCTTTGTTTTCTTGATATTCTTAGTTGAAACTAAACCTAGGTAGGCTCATATGCTAATTTCTAAGCCCTTATCACATGCTTTTCAAATTACTTTCCACAACAAGAGGCTGTGGGCTATATAGATAACACTGTGTTCAAGCACAGGGAGTTATTTAAGAGTTAGCACAAAACAATACTAAATGGCTGCAAGTCAATAGATAATAAATACATGTCATGTGATCAGGGGGCTGTCAGAAGATGCTCAGATACAAGGTAATCATAGAGGTAAAAAGTATATTAATATAACTGTGTTGGTTATGCAAAACTGGGGAATGGGTAATAAAGGGATGATCTATCTTTTAAAACAATAAATATTCTATTGTAGACTGCCCCTTTAAACCCATTGCACAGATTAAACACAATTAGAACACAAACACCACACTAATAAAATTAGATCATTTTATTTTTGTACTAAAATGTCCCTTTAACATACCAACAGAATCATAAAATATAGGTTTGGTTACCGCAAGCTTTTAAAAGATCTTACAAGTCACTTTTTCTAATTTAAATAATGGCTATATGTACATGAGAGAATGATTACATCCAGTGTATGAAGATAATGTTAGTCCTTATCAATAATTTGCTTGGGATGTAAAATAGTAATGTGGGGCCTGTATAATGTAAGACTTTTGTTCACAGGGAAGGTGAGATAACAGCAGACAAGATGGCTAGATTAGTGCATACAAAAATAAAATACATGAAACCCCAAAAATTTATTTCATGATTCTGATAGAGAATACAATTTCAAACAACTTTCCAATTTACTTCTATTATTTAAAGGGACAGTATACTGTAAAATAGTTTTTCCCTTAATGTGTTTACAATTGCTTTTTTTACCAGTTGCAGGGTAAAAAATGTATGAAAATGAGCTTTTTAAGGTTTATTTCTGTATATTAAAGCTCTGATTTTGTGTTTTGAAGCCACAGCCTAATAAAATAGGTTGAGCTTGTAGGTATAATCAGATCTCATTACTGTATCACATTGTGCACATATACCTGCTTCTTTATCTTATATCTGTCCTTAAAACAATCACCAATACTTTGAGAGAACAATGGAAAATCAACATTTTATTACCTTATCTCTGCTTTATCACACTGGGAGTGTAATTTCTTCTGCTGGCTGTGTTTACAAAGCTTATCTATAGCTGGTACGCGCGGCCACAAACTTTCAGAATAGGTGGGGATACCACATGCTAAATTAACAATTTCAAATGCCAATATAAGGGTAAAGGAGCTACTTGTAAACAATTTAATACACTCCAGCAGGTAAAGTGGATCATTGGGAACAAATTAAAGGGGAGAAAATTTTTGAGTAAACTGTCCCTTTAATGTGCTTCTCTCTCTTGTTATCCTTTGCTGAAATGTTTATCTAGGCAAGTTCATGTGCAGCAGAGAACCTAGGTTCTAGCTGTTGATTGGTGGCTGCATATATAAACTGATTGTCATTGGCTCACCCATGTGTTCAATTAGAAACCAGTAGTGCATTGCTGCTCCTTCAACAAATGATACCAAGAGAATAAAACAGATTAGATAATAGAAGTAAATTAGAAAGTTGTTTAAAATTGTATTCTCTATCTGAATCATGAAAGAAAATGTTTGGGTTTCACAATACAAAATAAATTATTAAATTGCATTTAAAAACATATTTTATCAAAATTTGTGCATTATTTTGCTGCACAGATATACATGCCTTAAAAACCTCTTATGTCCTCTGCTGTGGCCAGTAAGAGTCAAATATAAAGTGATAGATTTATCAAGCTGTTTGCCCCCCTACGATTGCAGGTTCTCACAAGAGACTCTGCAGTCAGTATTTATCAAGCAGCTGTCATCAGACTGCTGCTTCCTAACTTCTTCTGCACCTCTTAGGTGGAGAATTTCAATCTCCCTGGTTTCGTACAACCGGGGAGATTGACAACTCCTGCTTGTGCGTGATTGTCTGGGTGCGGGCGGGGGGGCGGTGTTGCACAAGAGCGTAAAAAATTGCTATTGTGCAATGCTGAATTCAGTCAGTGGATTGCTGCCCGCCAAAGGCGAGCTGGGGTGGACACGGGCGAATACATATGCCCCTGTCCGTCCTAGCTTGATAAATTGTATTTTTGAGTAGCATGTCCCTTTAATGCTTACAACAATTCATAAGAGATCAAAACACAAAGTTTTCAAGCATTGACGTAACCCCCCCCTCCATAACGTTTTTTGTACATTTAAGTTTAAACCTAAAGTGCTGGCATCATACTTTTATGGCGATCAAGAAGGTTAAAATGGTGGAATAGAGCATGAGGATATCTAGGATCACAGGAGCTTAGTGATTTGTGTGGCTTTGTTCACTTAAAGAATCTTACCAAGGAAGATACCATTGTTATCTTCTAGAGTATGGATACATTATGGATTCATGATCATTGATAAAAAAAAAAGGTAAAATTGCCTGAGGTTTTAAGGAGCGCACATGGTGTGCATTAAGGGTAAAAAGGTCATTAATGCTGTTCCTAAAAATGTGAAACTTGTGATTGTAGCTATTTAACATCAGATCACCATAAGGTATATACATTTGGTAGTAATCTAATGGGACAGACTGAAAAAACATGTAAACAAATGTTACACACCAAGAATGTGGTTCATCTGGAATTCATGAGGTTGCTTTTTGTGCTTCTCTCACACTGATGACGTCTCTGCCACAACTATCATATACAAGTAATGCCTTATCAAATTGCACCTGTCCATGAAGGAACCACAAAGTTACAAGACACCAACATTTTCAAAACATTGATAGATAACAAATCTTCCTCTTTGGACATCTGAGATCTGATAAAACGGCAGATTGGTGGCTGGCTACAGTCATGAGTAATTTGTGTGTCCTGCATCAATGAGGCAAGCTCCAGTGTCCTACTAGTCTACAACCAAGGAGTTGTTTTTATACTATACAAATTATTCTCTTGTATCCTTTGCTGAGGGAGCAGCAATGCATTACTGGGAGCTAGCTAAACACATCTGGGGAGCCAATGAGAAGAGTATTTGCGTGCAGTCACCAATTAGCAGCTAGCTCCCAGCAGTGCATTTCTGCTTCTGAGGCTACCTAGGTATAATTTTCAACACAAGATACCAAGAGAATAAAGCAAATGAGATCATAGAAGTACACTGTGAAGTTGTTTAACCTCTTAAGGACATATGACAGAATTTTTCCGTCATAAAACAATTGAGCAAACTGAAAGCTGTGTCCTTAAAGGGTTAAAATTACATGCCCAGTAAGAATCATGAGGGGTTTTATGTCCCTTTAAGTCTCTAGTAAGTTTTCTGTTATTTGATTCCCCTCCCATATGTTGAGAGGTCAAGAATATCTTCTTAAAGGGACACTGAACCCAAAAATCTTGTTTTCTAATTCAGAAAGAGCATGCAATTTTAAGCAACTTTCTAATTTACTCCTATTATCAATTTCTTTGTTCTCTTGCTATCTTTATTTGAAAAAGAAGGCATCTATGCTTTTTTTGGGTTCAGTACTCTGGACAGAATTTTTTTATTGGTGGATGAATTTATCCACCAATCAGCAAGGACAACCCAGGTTGTTCACCAAAAATGGGCCGGCATCTATACTTACATTCTTGCATTTTAAATAAAGATACCAAGAGAATGAAGAAAATTTGATAATAGGAGTACATTAGAAAGTTGCTTAAAATTTCATGCTTAATCTGAATCACGAAATAATTTTTTTGGGTACAGTGTCCCTTTAATCAAGAAACTGACGATATTCAAGAAAGTTGTTTGTTTTAGATAAAAAGATACATTAAAAGAGACAGCAAACGAAAACAAACATTGCTATCACAGAAATAAAAAGACTGCCTTGTCACGGACTAGCATCATTTTTATGAACACAGAACAGTGGCATATTTAGGTTTTGTGCTGCCATAGGCACCTAAAATTATATGAAAATTGGTGTATACTGCCCCTTTCAATTTTATTTGATAAAGACAGGTGGTAAAGCCAATCAGATGCTGTATTGCTTGCTCCATAGATGCTAATGAAGAGCACTCCCACATTAGAGGCTAGGCCCTACCACACACAATGATGCAGTCTTTTTTATTATGTGTATTCAATTTTATTGTTACCACATTTTTTGCACTACTTATAAATGTATAGTTAGTCCGTCACATTGCTCAATGCAATACTCTTGTTATTTTGGAATAACATAACATAATATAACATAACATAATATAACATAACATAACATAACATAATATAACATAATATAATATAACATAATATAATATAACATAATATAACATAATATAATATAACATAATATAATATAACATAATATAATATAACATAATATAATATAACATAATATAATATAACATAATATAATATAATATAACATAATATAATATAACATAATATAATATAACATAACATATAAATATCTCAAAAAGACTCACTGGTCTTATTTCAAAACACACTTTACTGTGACGTTTCGGAGATAAAGTATCCCCTTCCTCAGACATAGTGTAATGGCAACTCAAATAATTTATAGAACAAACAAAGCAGTAACCCCTACCCCAATTGAGACCAAAAAAACGCCAAACAGCAGTCATGGTAACCACCTTAAACAAAGTAGTGTAAACAATAGTGACCGAGCAATGGTTAATAATTGATACATACTCCTTCATAAAAATCAGTGATAATAAAGTGACATAGTATAATACACTATAACAACAACACAATATGATACACAATATATCAATAATAATAAAATAGTGGTTTTATTATATATATATAAAACAAGAAAAGTTGCACTCACTGGATTTTTAAACTTAATCAAGTTTAAAAATCCAGTGAGTGCAAGTTTTCTTTTATGCTGTTTATAATTATTCACTAGCACCCTGGTAGATTTTTTCAAGGTGAGAGTGCACATCTCTGCTACGTCACACATATACATATATATTTATTATTTTTTTTCCTTTATATTGTGATGTGGCTTGCAAACTCAAATTCCATAGTGTGATAGAAGTCCCCATTATTCTTTGCTTTTTTGGTAAGTAAAAATACAAGAAACTGTATGGAATGTACAGAGTTAAAAATCCTCATATTACTCATAATATTGTTACCATAACCACCAAATACTACGTCTACTCCCACTAATTACATTTAAATACATTGTTCACAATTAAAGGGACAGTCTAGTATAAACAAAACTTTCATTATTCAGATAGGACTTTTAATTTTAATCAACTTTCCAATTTACTTTTATCATCAAATTTGCTTTTTTCTCTTGGTATTCTTAGTTTAAACTAAACCTAGGTAGGCTTATATGCTAATTTCTAAGCCTTTGAGGGCTGCCTCTTATCACATGCTTTTTAAATCACTTTTCAACACAAAGAGACAGAAAGTACACGTGGGCCATATAGATAACACGGTGTTCAGGCACAGGGGGTTATTTAAGATTTAGCACAACACAATGCTAGGTATTTTTTTCAACAAAGGATAGCAAAATAAAGCAAATTAGATTAATAGAGCGTGTTATTTTAAAAAACTTTCCAATTTACTTCTATGTGAATCATGAAAGAAAAATGTGAGGTTTCATGTCCCTTAGGTTTAAACATGGCGTCACCCATTATTTTATAGAACAAAGTACTTTACACTTATTTCTTCAATATTTAAACATTGACACAATTATTAACACTTACTATAATACTTCTACATATTATATGACTAATCTTTGCTTTAGATTATTAAGATTTAGATTTTAATTATGTGTAGCATTTATTTACTTTTTTTAAAGGTACATAAAAACATAATTTATGCTTACCTGATACATTTATTTCTCTTGTAGTGTATCCAGTCCACGGATCATCCATTACTTATGGGATACCAATACCAAAGCTAAAGTACACGGATGATGGGAGGGACAAGGCAGGATTAAACGGAAGGAACCACTGCCTGAAGAACCTTTCTCCCCAAAACAGCCTCCGAAGAAGCAAAAGTATCAAATTTGTAAAATTTTGAAAAGGTGTGAAGCGAAGACCAAGTCGCAGCCTTGCAAATCTGTTCAACAGAGGCCTCATTTTTAAAGGCCCAGGTGGAAGCCACAGCTCTAGTAGAATCAGCTGTAATCCTTTCAGGGGGCTGCTGTCCAGCAGTCTCATAGGCTAAGCGAATTATGCTCCGAAGCCAAAAGGAAAGAGAGGTTGCCAAAGCTTTTTGACCTCTCCTCTGTCCAGAGTAAACGACAAACAGGGAAGATGTTTGGCGAAAATCTTTAGTAGCTTGTAAGTAAAACTTCAAGGCACGGACTACGTCCAGATTATGTAAGAGACGTTCCTTCTTTGAAGAAGGATTAGGACACAATGATGGAACAACAATCTCTTGATTGATATTCTTGTTAGAAACCACCTTAGGTAAAAACCCAAGTTTGGTACGCAGAACTACCGTATCTGCATGAAAAATCAGATAAGGAGAATCACATTGTAAGGCAGATAGCTCAGAGACTCTTCGAGCCGAGGAAATAGCCATCAAAAACAGAACTTTCCAAGATAAAAGTTTAATATCAATGGAATGAAGGGGTTCAAACGGAACTCCTTGAAGAACTTTAAGAACCAAGTTTAAGCTCCACGGGGGAGCAACAGTTTTAAACACAGGCTTAATTCTAACCAAAGCCTGACAAAATGCCTGGACGTCTGGAACCTCTGCCAGACGCTTGTGCAAAAGAATAGACAGAGCAGAAATCTGTCCTTTTAAAGAACTAGCTGATAATCCTTTGTCCAAACCCTCTTGGAGAAAGGACAATATCCTAGGAATCCTAACCTTACTCCATGAGTAATTCTTGGATTCACACCAATGAAGATATTTACGCCATATCTTATGGTAGATTTTCCTGGTGACAGGCTTTCGTGCCTGTATTAAGGTATCAATGACTGATTCGGAGAAGCCACGCCTTGATAGGATCAAGCGTTCAATCTCCATGCAGTCAGTCTCAGAGAAATTAGATTTGGATGATTGAAAGGACCTTGTATTAGAAGGTCCTGCCTCAGAGGCAGAGTCCATGGTGGAAAGGATGACATGTCCACTAGGTCTGCATACCAGGTCCTGCGTGGCCACACAGGCGCTATCAGAATCACTGATGCGCTCTCCTGCTTGATTTTGGCAATCAGTCGAGGGAGCAGAGGAAACGGTGGAAACACATAAGCCAGGTTGAAGAACAAAGGAGCTGCTAGAGCATCCATCAGCATCGCTCCCGGGTCCCTGGACCTGGATCCGTAACAAGGAAGCTTGGCGTTCTGGCGAGACGCCATGAGATCCAGTTCTGGTTTGCCCCAACGATGGATCAGTTGAGCAAACACCTCCGGATGGAGTTCCCACTCCCCCGGATGAAAAGTCTGACGACTTAGAAAATCCGCCTCCCAGTTCTCTACGCCTGGGATGTGGATCGCTGACAGATGGCAAGAGTGAGACTCTGCCCAGCGAATTATCTTTGAGACTTCTAACATCGCTAGGGAACTCCTGGTTCCCCCTTAATGGTTGATGTAAGCCACAGTCGTGATGTTGTCCGACTGAAATCTGATGAACCTCAGGGTTGCTAACTGAGGCCAAGCTAGAAGAGCATTGAATATTGCTCTTAACTCCAGAATATTTATTGGGAGGAGTTTTTCCTCCTGAGTCCACGATCCCTGAGCCTTCAGGGAGTTCCAGACTGCGCCCCAACCTAGAAGGCTGGCATCTGTTGTTACAATTGTCCAATCTGGCCTGCGAAAGGTCATACCCTTGGACAGATGGACCCGAGATAGCCACCAGAGAAGAGAATCTCTGGTCTCTTGATCCAGATTTAGTAGAGGGGACAAATCTGAGTAATCCCCATTCCACTGACTTAGCATGCATAATTGCAGCGGTCTGAGATGCAGGCGCGCAAATGGCACTAAGTCCATTGCTGCTACCATTAAGCCGATTACTTCCATGCACTGAGCCACTGACGGACGTGGAATGGAATGAAGGACACGGCAAGCATTTAGAAGTTTTGATAACCTGGACTCCGTCAGGTAAATTTTCATCTCTACAGAATCTATAAGAGTCCCTAGGAAGGTGACTCTTGTGAGTGGGGATAGAGAACTCTTTTCCATGTTCACTTTCCACCCATGCGACCTCAGAAATGCCAGAACTATCTCTGTATGAGACTTGGCAATTTGAAAGCTTGACGCCTGTATCAGGATGTCGTCTAGATACGGAGCCACCGCTATGCCTCGCGGTCTTAGAACCGCCAGAAGTGAGCCCAGAACCTTTGTAAAGATTCTCGGGGCTGTGGCCAACCCGGAGGGAAGAGCTACAAATTGGTAATGCCTGTCTAGAAAGGCAAACCTTAGGAACCGATGATGATCTTTGTGAATCGGTATGTGAAGGTAGGCATCCTTTAAGTTCACTGTGGTCATGTACTGACCCTCTTGGATCATGGGTAGGAGGGTCCGAATAGTTTCCATTTTGAATGATGGAACTCTGAGGAATTTGTTTAAGATCTTTAGATCCAAGATTTCCTGGGAACCACAAACCGATTTGAATAAAACCCCTGTCCCTGTTCCGTCCGCGGAACTGGATGGATCACTCCCATTACTAGGAGGTCTTGCACACAGCTTAGGAATGCCTCTTTCTTTATCTGGTTTGCTGATAACCTTGAAAGATGAAATCTCCCTTGTGGAGGAGAAGCTTTGAAGTCCAGAAGATATCCCTGAGATATGATCTCCAACGCCCAGGGATCCTGAACATCTCTTGCCCACGCCTGGGCGAAGAGAGAAAGTCTGCCCCCCACTAGATCCGTTTCCGGATAGGGGGCCGTTCCTTCATGCTGTCTTGGGGGCAGCAGCAGGTTTTCTGGCCTGCTTGTCCTTGTTCCAGGACTGGTTAGGTTTCCAGGCCTGTCTGGAATGAGCAACAGTTCCCTCTTGTTTTGAAGCGGAGGAAGTTGATGCTGCTCCTGCCTTGAAATTTCGAAAGGCACGAAAATTAGACTGTTTGGCCTTTGATTTGGCCCTGTCCTGAGGAAGGGTATGACCCTTGCCTCCAGTAATGTCAGCAATAATTTCCTTCAAGCCAGGCCCGAATAAGGTCTGCCCCTTGAAAGGAATGTTGAGTAATTTAGACTTTGAAGTCACGTCAGCTGACCAGGATTTAAGCCATAGCGCCCTACGCGCCTGGATGGCGAATCCGGAATTCTTAGCCGTTCGTTTAGTCAAATGAACAAGGGCATCAGAAACAAATGAGTTAGCTAGCTTAAGCGTTCTAAGCTTGTCAATAATATCCTCCAATGGAGCTGTATGGATGGCCTCTTCCAGGGCCTCAAACCAGAATGCCGCCGCAGCCGTGACAGGCGCAATGCATGCAAGGGGCTGCAAAATAAAACCTTGTTGAATAAACATTTTCTTAAGGTAACCCTCTAATTTTTTATCCATTTGGTCTGAAAAAGCACAACTGTCCTCAACCGGGATAGTGGTACGCTTTGCTAAAGTAGAAACTGCTCCCTCCACCTTAGGGACCGTCTGCCATAAGTTCCGTGTAGTGGCGTCTATTGGAAACATTTTTCTAAATATAGGAGGTGGGGAAAAAGGGCACACCGGGTCTATCCCACTCCTTGCTAATAATTTCTGTAAGCCTTTTAGGTATAGGAAAAACGTCAGTACACACCGGCACCGTATAGTATCTATCCAGCCTACACAATTTCTCTGGAATTGCAACTGTGTTACAGTCATTAAGAGCAGCTAATACCTCCCCAAGCAATACACAGAGGTTCTCAAGCTTAAATTTGAAATTGGAAATCTCTGAATCAGGTTTCCCCGAGTCAGAGATGTCACCCACAGAATGAAGCTCTCCGTCCTCATGTTCTGCATACTGTGACGCAGTATCAGACATGGCTCTTACAGCATTTGCGCGCTCTGTATCTCTCCTAACCCCAGAGCTATCACGCTTGCCTCTTAATTCAGGCAATCTAGATAATACCTCTGACAGGGTATTATTCATGATTGCAGCCATGTCCTGCAAGGTAATCGCTATGGGCGTCCCTGATGTAATTGGCCCAATATTAGCGTGCGTCCCCTGATCGGGAGGCAAAGGGTCTGACACGTGGGGAGAGTTAGTCGGCATAACTTCCCCCTCGAAAGAACCCTCTGGTGATAATTCTTTTATAGATAAAGACTGATCTTTACTGTTTAAGGTGAAATCAATACATTTAGTACACATTCTCCTATGGGGCTCCACCATGGTTTTCAAACATAATGAACAAGTAGGTTCCTCTGTGTCAGACATGTTTAAACAGACTAGCAATGAGACTAGCAAGCTTGGAAAACACTTAAAACAAGTTTACAAGCAATATAAAAAACGTTACTGCACCTTTAAGAAACACAAATTTTGTCCAAATTTGAAATAACAGTGAAAAAAGAATGACAAGAATGACGCAATAAAATGAAGCATTTTCAGCCCCCGCGAGCCTAACAGCCCACAGGGAAAAAAGTCAAATTTTTGAGGTAAGAAAAATATGATAATTCAATGCATAATCCCAAATATGAAACTGACTGTCTGAAAATAAGGAAAGTTGAACATTCTGAGTCAAGGCAAATAAATGTTTGAATACATATATTTAGAACTTTATAAATAAAGTGCCCAACCATAGCTTAGAGTGTCACAGAAAATAAGACTTACTTACCCCAGGACACTCATCTACATGTTTGTAGAAAGCCAAACCAGTACTGAAACGAGAATCAGTAGAGGTAATGGTAAATATAAGAGTATATCGTCGATCTGAAAAGGGAGGTAAGAGATGAATCTCTACGACCGATAACAGAGAACCTTATGAAATAGACCCCGTAGAAGGAGATCACTGCATTCAATAGGCAATACTCTCTTCACATCCCTCTGACATTCACTGCACGCTGAGAGGAAAACCGGGCTCCAACTTGCTGCGGAGCGCATATCAACGTAGAATCTAGCACAAACTTACTTCACCACCTCCCTTGGAGGCAAAGTTTGTAAAACTGATTTGTGGGTGTGGTGAGGGGTGTATTTATAGGCATTTTAAGGTTTGGGAAACTTTGCCCCTCCTGGTAGGAATGTATATCCCATACGTCACTAGCTCATGGACTCTTGTTAATTACATGAAAGAAAAGGCAGTTACACTAACGAAATTTTTACAGTGTATGTAACAAGTTAGCAGAGCATTGCACCCACTTGCAAATGGATGATTAACCCCTTAATACCAAAAACGGAATAACAAATGACAAAAACGTTTTTTAAACAGTCACAACAACTGCCACAGCTCTACTGTGGCTTTTTACCTCCCTCAATACGACTTTTGAAGCCTTTTGAGCCCTTCAGAGAAGTCCTGGAACATGCAGGAAGAAGCTGGATGTCTGTGTCTGTAATTTTTGCTGTGCAAAAAAATGCTAGAATAGGCCCCTCCCACTCATATTACAACAGTGGAAAGCCTACAGGAACTGTTTCTAGGCAAAATTCAAGCCAGCCATGTGGAAAAAAAACTAGGCCCCAATAAGTTTTATCACCAAACATATATAAAAAACGATTAAACATGCCAGCAAACGTTTTAAAATACACTTTTATAAGAGTATGTATCTCTATTAATAAGCCTGATACCAGTCGCTATCACTGCATTTAAGGCTTTACTTACATTACTTCGGTATCAGCAGCATTTTCTAGCAAATTCCATCCCTAGAAAAATATTTTAACTGCACATACCTTATTGCAGGAAAACCTGCATGCTATTCCCCCTCTGAAGTTACCTCACTCCTCAGAATATGTGAGAACAGCAAAGGATCTTAGTTACTTCTGCTAAGGTTATAGAAAACGCAGGCAGATTCTTCTTCCAAATACTGCCTGAGATAAACAGTAAACTCTGGTACCATTTAAAAATAAACTTTTGATTGAAGAAATAAACTAAGTATAAAACACCACAGTCCTCTTACGACCTCCATCTTAGTTGAGAGTTGCAAGAGAATGACTGGATATGGCAGTGAGGGGAGGAGCTATATAGCAGCTCTGCTGTGGGTGATCCTCTTGCAACTTCCTGTTGGGAAGGAGAATATCCCATAAGTAATGGATGATCCGTGGACTGGATACACTTAACAAGAGAAATCCCAATTTTTTCTTTCATGATTTAGAAAGAGCATGTAATTTTAAAGGGACAGTCTAGTATAAATTAAACTTTCATTATTCAGATAGGATTTTTAATTTTTATCAACTTTCCAATTTACTTTTATCATCAAATTTGCTTTTTTTTTCTTGGTATTCTTAGTTTAAACTAAACGTATGTAGGCTCATATGCTAATTTCTAAGCCTTTGAGGGCTGCCTCTTATCACATGCTTTTTAAATCTTTTTTCAACACAAAGAGACAGAAAGTACATGTGGGCCATATAGATAACACTGTGTTCAGGCACAGGGGGTTATTTAAGATTTAGCACAAAACAATGCTAAATTTAAGACAATAGATAATAAACAGTCACAGTCATGTGATCAGGGGGCTGGAAGAAAGTTCCTAGATACAAGGTAATCAAAGAGGTAAAAAGTATATTAATATAACTGTTTGTTATGCAAAACTGGGGAATGGGTAATAAAGGGATTATCTATCTTTTAAAACAATAACAATTCTATTGTAGACTGTCCCTTTAATTCTCATCTCCTGATGATTTTCTGTGTCAGACAAGTGTAGGCTTTAAGTCTGTCCTGCATTTGATTTAACAGTGTCAGCACAGAGATAAGGAATGGGAGAAGGCGGCACAGAGCTAGACATATAAATAAGGACAATGGAAAATACTACCAGAGATACACTATGATGATGACCAATTTAAATACCACTTCGCTTTTAGACTATTGCATAAATCTAGTAGCACCGTTTCAGGATAACACTATAAGACAGTTTAAAATTATCATAGATCCTACTGCATTACTTTAAAAAAGCCGTTTTTTTTTTAATTTGAATATTTTTATTGATTCTGAAAAAAATTAATAAAAGAGAAAGAACTGTTATACAGAAATCAAATGTCGTCAAAGAAAAAAAAAATATATATATATGTATATATGACATGAAACATTCAAGGACACAGCAAGAGGCATATGATCCAAACCAGTCAAAACCATATTCATGAGTTATATTCAAATCAAAGACAGAAATCTTTATAACTTCAAGAAGTTAGGTCAGCTTTGTCTTTATTAATACGTAAAAGGAATAGAAAGTGGACAAGAAAATGCTGATGCATTCAACACACACAGACTACAATGTATGTGCGGTCTCACCAAAAGTATTATATCCGCCGGGGCGCTGTCTGGGTGTCAATGAGAGAATATAAAGCACTCACCGGACTTCAGTCAACTTTGCAAAACATTATATATATATATATATATATATATATATATATATATATATATATATATATATATATATATATATATATATATATATATATATATATATATATATACACATACATATATATATATACACATACATATATATACATACATATATATATATATATATATATATATATACATACATATATATACATACATATATATATATATATATATATATATACATATATATACATACATATATACATATACATATATACATATATACATATACATATATACATATATACATATATATATATATATATATATATATATACACACATATATATATATATATATATATATATATATATATATATATACATACACACATACATATATATATATAAAGAGAAAAAAAAAAAAACACACACACAAAACTACAAGACAACCATATGAGGTAGAAGTCTAAATGGTCAGTATTGTCAGCCAGAATATTGTAGTCGGAAATCATATCTATACCAAGTTCTTGCTTGTACAGCTCATGTCACTACAAGTTTGTCACTGATCACACAACTCGATGAGAAGTGATCAGAGCAATGACATTACAGTATTTATGACTATGCCTAGTGTTAAACCTATGGATTTCACAGTGATTTGCAACATTAATGTGTTGCTCATCCTTCGGCTATGCTATGGGTTTACATGAACTTCATTCATGAGCATGTGCACACACACAAATACTGCATTTAACCCTTTCATGCCGGGTTGTTGTTCCAATGTAAACAAATTGAAATCATGCAATCGCAAGATTTCAATGATGGGATCGGGTTTGGGGGCGAGCCCACCATGACCCGATCCCATTCAGTGAGCATCAGCTTCAGTACAGCCAAGCGGCTAGGAAGTTCCATACCGTCCTAACGGCGTTAAAGCCCAGAGCAGTTATGACGGCATGGAACGTCCCAACGTTCGGAAAAGGTTAACAGTAAAGCACAGGTTGATGCTGTGGTCTCATTGGCCTGTGCATCAGTACCGCAGAAGAAAAATGCCACTCAACTCCCATTAACCTCCTAATAAATCAAATGCACAGTAACAAGACAATGCAATAGCACATTCTGAATTTCAAATCAGCAGTAGATATTTTTTTTCTGACAAAGTTTAAAATCAGTTTAGATTTTCCTACCTCAGTATCATGTTACAGCCATCAGCCAGTCACAAAATGCATACACACGTATAAACTCTAGCACATGCTCAGTAGGAGATGGTGCTTCAAAGTGTGCATATAAAAAGAAAGATTGTGCACAATATGATAATGGAAGTAAATTGAAAATCTAACTGAATCACAAAACTATCTTTAGTGGTCCTTTAAAAGGGACACTGAACCCAATTTTTTTCTTTTCCAATTCAGATAGAGCATGCAATTTTTTTTTTTTTTTTTTAATTATTTTATTTACATATCAGCCGTAAATCACTGAAACAATTGACTTAAAGATCACAATAATCATATAGTTCAAATTATTTTACATCAAAATCAAGAATTGTAAATAATTATTCAATCTGCTGAGTTTTTATCTTTTATTAACACCCCAGTTCAAAAAAGGGAAAAAGGAAAAAGAGAGAAAAAAAAAAAAAAAAAAAAGCCGCAAAAAGGAAAAAAAAGAAAAAGGAGAGAAAAAAAAAAAAGGGATCCGATGCCCCCCCCCCCCCCTTAGAAAAAAACTAGAGCCAAAAACTCGGTCGGGGGATTCTCTCTCCCCCCTCTCTCACCCCCACCCAGCCACCCCACACGAGACAGGAGAATCACTATGAGACCAGGGAGTTCCAGTGAATGTTCCAAGGAATATCTCTGCTTGTCTCGATTAATTAAAGTTTACCACACACCCAGAATCACTAATTCCGAATTTCTGAATGGAAATATTAGATCGTTTATTTCATTGTCGGGCAGGGATTTGATAAAAGCTGACCATTTACCAAAGAATTGTCTAATATCTGAATCGTTGTCGAGATTGGTGTCTCTTTGTTCTAGTGTGCATTGTTTTCTCAAACAATTTTTAATCTCTGGGATAGATGGAGTTGTTCTCAGTTTCCATTTTTTAAAAATGAGGTATCTAGTTGCCAGTATAGAGAGGAATGTCAATTTATCGTATGGGTTATGGTTTTCTAGACCAAAGATAATTTGCAACTGTGTGAGGCCCCGGAGAGGAACATTAAGAGTTTTGGTAAGCCAAAACTCTAACTTCCACCAGAGGTGTCGTATTTTGGGACAACTCCAGACCATATGTATTAGGTCAGCTGCGGGTAGCATGCATTTTGGACATTTATTGAAACTAAGATTGTGAATTTTATGACCCTTTTCAGGGGTAAAGTATGAGTTATGTAGAAGTTTAACATGCATCTCCCGCCATGTTGCTGATAAAGTCACCTGGGCCACTTTACTAATTGAGGATTGAACAGTTTTACTATCAATATTAAGTTGTGGCAGCAGTTGGTTCCATATGGAGGTAATTTTTTCCAATTCTAATTCGCCCCTTTTGGCTTTAATTAACTGATAACACATTGAGATAGACCTTACTCCGTTTTTAAATAGGGTAAGCCAATTCTCCATTTTACCTAAAGTCCAGTTCCAACTTATTTCATTAGTTAGTTCCATAATAAGATGTCTGATTTGCAGATATGCAAAAAAATCCTTGTTATTAATCTGAAATTCAGATTTTAATTCGTCAAAGGATTTAACACAGTCCCTCCTTAAATCCCACAGTTGTATTAACCTGTTCAGGCCTAATCTGTGCCAGTTCCAAAATGCGGCAGAGTCTAACCCAGCAGGGAACTTCGGATTTCCCTGAATTGGAAGGTACTGAGAGACTCTGCAATTTAAGGACAATGCATTACCTACTTTCCACCAGGCCTTTAGTGGATTAAGGAAAGATTTAAGTGTTTTGATTTTGCCTGGTAGTTCTTTGGGCGGACAATGAATTAAAGATGACAGGAGATAGGGATTGCAGATATTTTCCTCTAGAGCATTATTCGCAACATAATTGCTGTGAGAGATCCAGTCAGCAACCACTCTCACCAAAAAAGCGTAATTATACGAACGGATGTCTGGTAATGCCAGGCCACCGCTATCTTTCGGAAGAGAGAGTTTACTTAGTGATAATTTAGGCCTTTTCTCCTGCCACAAAAATCTACTCAGTGCACTATTTAAACCACGAACATCTTTCTCGAAGATAATTAAGGGAGTGTTCTGTAGTACATAGAGTAATCTTGGGAGCAAGATCATTTTGAACAAAGCAATCCGACCTGAAATGGATAGTGGAAGAGGTTGCCAATTTTTGAGTTTTTCCCTAATATGTGTTAGAATTGGAGAAAGGTTGAGTTTGTACAGTTCTCCTGGTGAAGAAGGGATATGAATTCCTAAATATCTGAGAGTCTCTAGCCACGGAGAAGGGAATATCAGAGAGAGAGTTTTTATTTTGTCTGAGCCATAACAATTCTGATTTTACTTTGTTAATCTTATAGCCTGAAAATGACCCAAATCGAGTGATGATATCTAATAATTCAGGGATACTGGTTTTAGTGTCAGAGAGATATAATAATACATCATCTGCATAAAGAGCGATTTTTATTACATGGTTACCTATCTTAATTCCAGATAGCTGCTGTCTGACCATAATTGCCAATGGTTCAATTGAGACGTCGAAGAGCAGGGGGGACAGCGGACACCCCTGGCGAGTTCCCCTACCAAGAATTATCTGTGCAGAGGGCATATTATTAACAATCAAACTTGTATGTGGTTCTTTGTACAGATTCATGATGAAACTGAGGAACTTACCCCTGAAACCAAAATTGGTTAGAGAGGTAAAGAGGTGATCGAAATGTATTGAGTCAAATGCCTTCTCTGCGTCTATCGAAACCATAGCCAGGTCTAATGCATCCCGTCCCCCCCCCCTCCTACGACGCCCGCATTGTCCTAAAGTATTCTGATATCATTAGAGCCTCTCTGATTTTTACTGAAGAATTTCGGCCATTAAGAAAACCGGCTTGATCAGGATGAATGATATTGGCAAGTGGTGTCTGAAGACGTCTGGCGATAACTGAGCAAAAAATTTTATAGTCCCCATTTAAGAGGGCTATAGGCCTATATGATTCCTTAAGGGAAGGGTCTTTTCCACCTTTCAAAATAAGAATAGTGTTGGAAGCTGAAAAAGAAGAAGCCACTGGGTCTCCCTTGCTATACATACTGTTAAATACATTGTTAAGATACGGGGTGATCTCTGAGATTATAATTTTGTAGAACTCATTCGGGAGCCCATCTGGGCCTGGTGTTTTGTTGGCAGCAAGCACTTTGATGGTTTTTATTATCTCTGCTTCTGTAATTGGGGCATTTAGAGTGTCAACCATCTCAGTTGTAATTTTTGGGCATTTAATTTTATTCCAGAATTGCGACGCATAGATAGAGTTCGAGTTCCTACTTGAGTACAGGTCCTGATAGTATTGGACAAATGCTTCTGCAATCTTTTCTGGTTTATCAAGGAGAACACCATCTTGTTGTATACTCTCAATGAGAGATGACTTTTTCTCCCTTTTTACCAGATTCGCCAAAACTTTACCAGATTTATTTCCAAATCTGTACATTCTGGCTTGGAGTCTCAAATCCCTCTGCGTTTCCTGGAAGATCGCAAAGACATCCCTAATATTTTTCGCCCGGACATATTTGACCCAATTCCTAGAGGATTTCTCCAATAGAAAGGAATTATACTTGTTAATTACTGAATTAGTAATTTCTTTCTCTCTTAGTCTTATTTTTCTGGTTCTTGCAGCACTATAAGATATAATTTCACCTCTAAGGACTGCCTTCGCGGCCTCCCAGAAAACCAGAGGGGAATCTATATAGGCCTGGTTATGTCGGAGATACTCCGAAAATTTAAGTTTTAGCCAGTTCTTAAATTTTTGATCCGTCACCAGGAAAGAGGGAAAGATAAATCGTGATGATCGGTTTTTAAAGTGATTAGGCTGGAACTCTAATGAAATAGGACCATGATCAGATATAAAGATCGGCAATATATCTGCCTTTACTTCTGATAACCTTAGGCTCTCATTAACAAGAAAAAGATCAATCCTGGACATCGTTTTGTGAGCCCTAGATAGACAGGTAAAGGCCCTTACGTCGGGGTTTTGAAGCCTCCAGACATCCTTTATTGTGAGATTCTGCTTGATTGATTTCATAAGTTTAGCATCTAAATTATCTCTTTTTTGTTTATACAGTTTATTTGAATTTCTGAATCTATCTAATGGGCAATGTGGGGACATGTTAAAGTCGCCACCAAGGATCAGGTGGCCCTCTTGTACAGCGTGGATTTTAGCTTGAATCCTGGACCAGAAACTTGGGTCCAATTTATTAGGGGCATATACGTTGCATAAGGTAAAAATTGTTTTATGCATTTTTAGCTTTACTATCACTAGTCTTCCCTCCTGGTCTGCTTCACTATGTAGGATTTCTGAATTGTTTTTTTTCCCTATCAAAATGGCCACCCCTCTTCTTCTTCCCTTCCCTGAGGAGAAATAAATCTCTCTTACCCATGATGATCTGAGTTTGAGGGATTCCTCAGGAGTCAAGTGAGTCTCCTGAAGGAATGCTATATCTGTCCCAAGTTTCCTCAAATGGGTAAAAATGGCTTTTCTTTTAATGGGGGTAGTGATCCCACCCACATTCCAAGAAATTAGTTTAATGTTTACCATTTAAATTTTATAAAAAAAATATCTCTTTGTGTTGGAAGGCCAGGGAGGGGAGAGAGAGGGGAGAGAGAAAGAGAAAAAAAAAAAAAAAGGGGGGGGGGGGAGAGAAGCAAAAGAGCTTCCAGGTGCTCTCTACCTAAACCGTCATGATCTTCACTCATAGCAATCACACAAAAAGAAGAAAAAAAAAAAAAAAAAAAAAAAAAAAAAAAAAAAAAAGAAAAAAACAGAGTTAATGGGGTCTGAAAAGAACCCCAGAATATCGAACAGTATAGACCTATTTTTGGCCTGACTTCTGTGTCCCTAACAAGTTAGATTCTTTCAAATGTTGTTCTATCTCTTGTGTAGTATTTAAAATGAACACCTTGTCACCCTCTGTAATTTTCAGTTTTGCGGGATAGATAATAGTAGCTTTATGACCCTGCTGAATCAGTTTAGTACAAATGGGGGCTAATGCCAGTCTTTTAGAAGTTGTTTCAGCTGAGTAATCCTGAAAAAGGAAAATTTTAGATTCCCCCAGAAAGATGGGTTGATTTTTCCGATAAAATTGCATCAGTGTAACCTTATCTTGAAAGTTTAAGAGTTTTGCAATTACCGGTCTGGGTCTTTGATTCCCTTTATTATCGCCCCACTGTCTGCCTAGGCTGTGTGCTCTTTCTACAATAATCTGAGGGTACTTGGGTGGGATTTTAAGAAGTTGAGGTAGCAGCTCAGAGATAAAAACATTTAGATCCTCATATTGCTTGTCCTCTGGGACCCCTATTAATCGAATATTATTCCTGCGTGATCGATTCTCGAGATCTTCGAGTTTAGCCTGTATTGTGTTGATATGGAAGTTGGTGGATTCTAAGTTTGTACTGTGAAGGGTAGTAAGATCTTCTAGATCCGACACCCTCTGCTCAACTTCATTGATTCTGTTAGCGAACTGTTTAACTTCCTGTGATAGCAGATTAATATCTTGTTTTATCTCTAGTTTTAGTACTTCAAAGTTGGGCGCCAGGGCTTCCGAGATTTTAGTAATCAAGGTTTGCATATCGAATTTGTCAATTAAGGGGGGTGCAACATCTGGTGTTGCTTGTGTTTCAGGCACAAAGTCTGCAATGTTCTTTGCTCTCCTATCTTTATGTCTTGCCACCATGGCTGGCGAGGGAGTCTTGGTGTGCGAGTGAAAAAATGTATCCATGTGCCAGTTTCATACAGAACCAAAAAAAAAAAAAAAAAAGTGAGAAACCAAGGGATACTTCAGGGGAGAATTCTCCCTGTGCAAGATTAGGAAAAGGGTGAGGAAAAGGGGTGGGGAACTCAAGTGAGGGGAAGTGAGGGGTGAAGGTTATATCAGCTGATAGCCTGGTTTGAGCAACTAATGACCCAAGGAGTAATTAGTAAAAAAGAGAGAGAAAAAAAAAAAAAAAGAATTAAAGGGAAAAGAGTTGATCAAGACACAGCCTTCCGCCAGAAGGTGATTAAGCCTCGATCGCCATGACATGCGCAATCACAAAATTGAGATGGGGTAAGATTTAGGAGGAACTCTTATATATTATCTAATGGCCTAGACTTGAGTAAAAAAGCCCCAAGGATGCCCTTGTTACAGTTGTAGCAAGAATTGTAGCGTCAGTTTATGTAATGTGCCCTTATCACTATTTCTCTACCTATTGTTTAGAGATATTACACTATGAAAGTGCCCTGTCTTAAGATATCTTATTTCAGTTTGAGAGGTGTTTCAGAAATAGTCTGGGCAGCCACTTGTGCCCCTTTCTGATCGAAGTCAGCCAAAAAATATGTTTAGGAAGCCTTCCTAAAGTACAGTGAGGGGTATAGAACTTATTTAATCACTGCAAGTGTTTTACTGTGATATTTATCTGTAAAAAATATTCTGCAGTGATTAGCTGTGCTTATATGCTTTTAAACAGCACGGGCTATATATAAAAAGAGTATGAACTAAGCAGTTAAGGGTTACAGAAACAGAAAAGCATAGAAAGAGACAAAACAAAAATATTTGCATTGAAAACACTAGATAGTTGCAATGCTGCAACTAAACATTATAAAACGTCTTGGTTTAACAAAGTGAAACATAATAGCACCCTAAGGTACAATAAATTATGCAACTGTTTTTCCCTCTATTTAAGTCGCTCTGTTAAATCAGTGAGTCTTTTTTCACATAATTTCCATGTCAGATTTAAAGTTTGTTTCTTAGGCCATCGTACTCAATGGCAATGTCTCAGAAAAAGTTTCTTGTAGTGTACTTAGCATATAGACTTAACAAGATTCACATAGTTAAACAGACCAAAAGGAAAAGATGTTTGCATTGAAGATACTGAGTAGTTGCAGTTCTGCAGTTATATGTTGTGTAAAAGCCTATTAGGTCAGTGCGTCTTTTTCGAACAGTTTTTGTAACAAATTGTGCTGGGGAGTGAAAGTTTGTTTCTTGTATAGTCCCAATCGGTAACACTGATTATGCCCCACGATCTTTTAGAGTCTCTTAGTACCCTTTTTTAGAACAGTTCTTGTCTAGCCTTTGGGTCCAGCTGCCGTTAACTTCCTCCGTTATTCTCCACTTCCCCCCTCTACTGAGCCAGTTTCAGCGGGTTGTATAGCCGTTAATCCACAAGACATATCATGGTCAATGTGCTTAAGAAAAAAAGAACTCACCCCTTATGTGCAGTCTTACCATCCGCCACTTCTGCCGTCAGTCGATGGCTATGGTGTGTTTACTTAGCCCAGAGACGGATCACCTCCGCCGCTTCTTTTTTTTCGCGCTGTCAGGGGACAGCTCAACTCAGCTCCTCTCTCGCATCATCGGTGGGAGAGGAGGGGTTGCCACCAGACCGATCATCGCCGCCATCCACGAAAACAGCCCTCTCGCCAGACATCCACTTCCTGACAAGCCCGGCTCCCTCCCACGCAGCACCGGTGGGGGAGGGGGGGGGGAGGCGGAGGGGACGGTCAGCGGGACTTCAGATGGAACCGTGCCAGGACGGTGGGTAGGAATTTTTTTTTTTCAAATTATCAAGCGGGGTTTGCTAATGCACGGGGGAGGAGGGGGGAAGGTTTGTACATATAAGGCAGCAAGATTCCCAGAGATAGGCACCCAGTTTCTCCGGACACATATGGGGATCAAAGGTGTATTTTATGTACCTTATTGGAGCCAGGAAAAGAACAAATGGTTGTTGACTTTGGTACAGGTCCAGGCACCTGGAATTGACAATAATCAGTGGGATGATAGACCACTGAAGGGAGTTCCAGAACTGTTCTTCCTAAAGTGTCCAAAAAAAAAGAGAATGCCCCAAGCTTTGGGGCAGGCGCAGGGAATCCACCGCCAACTTCTGCAGGACTGGAGCTTCTACCTGAGCCGCACCTGTGCAGCACACCTACTCAGCCACACCTGTGTAGCTCCACCTCCACCGGAACTCTAGGGCATGCAATCTAGAGCATGCAATTTTAAGCAACTTTCTAATTTACTCCTATTATCAAATATTCTTCATTCTCTTGGTATCTTTATTTGAAATGCAAGAATGTAAGTTTAGATGCCGGCCCATTTTTGATGAACACACTGTAGTTTAATGTCTAAAGAATGCACAGGTTCAAATGGAGGAGCCTGTAAAGCCTTCAGAACCAAATTAAGACTCCAAGGAGGAGAAATTGACTTAATGACAGGCTTAATACGAATTAAAGCCTGTACAAAACAGTGTATATCAGGAAGTATAGCAATCTTTCTGTGAAATAAAACAGAAAGAGCAGAGATTTGTCCGTTCAAGGAACTTGCAGACAAACCCTTATCCAAACCATCCTGAAGAAACTGTAAAATTCTAGGAGATCTTGGAGATCACTCTTGGAAAGAGAACTAGAGGCGGGAAGATGTAAGCAGGA
Source organism: Bombina bombina (assembly GCF_027579735.1). Taxonomy (NCBI): domain Eukaryota; kingdom Metazoa; phylum Chordata; class Amphibia; order Anura; family Bombinatoridae; genus Bombina; species Bombina bombina. The sequence continues at coordinate 832,393,104 of NC_069504.1, forward strand.
TGATAACACCAAGGAAGTGTCAGCGCATCCACTGCTTCCGCCTGCACATCCCTGGACCGGTATCTGGGAAGTTTCTTGTTTAGATGAGAGGCCATGAAATCTCTCTCTGGAAGACCCCACATCTGAACAATCTGAGAAAACACATCTGGATGGAGAGACCACTCCCCTGGATGTAAAGTCTGGCGGCTGAGATAATCCGCCTCCCAATTGTCTACACCTGGGATATGCACCGCAGAGATTAGACAGGAGCTGGATTCCGCCCAAGCAAGTATCTGAGATACTTCTTTCATAGCTTGGGGACTGCGAGTCCCACCCTGATGATTGACATAAGCCACAGTTGTGATATTGTCTGTCTGAAAACAAATGAACGGTTCTCTCTTTAGCAGAGGCCAAAACTGAAGAGCCCTGAGAATTGCACGGAGTTCTAAAATATTTATTGGTAATCTCGCCTCTTGAGATTTCCAAACCCCTTGTGCTGTAAGAGATCCCCAAACAGCTCCCCAACCTGAAAGACTCGCATCTGTTGAGATCACAGTCCAGGTTGGTCGAACAAAAGAAGCCCCTTGAACCAAACAATGGTGATCTATCCACCATGTCAGAGAGTATCGTACAATGGGATTCAAGGATATTAATTGTGATATATTTGTATAATCCTTGCACCATTGATTCAGCATGCAAAGCTGTAAAGGTCTCATGTGAAAACGAGCAAAGGGGATCGCATCCGATGCTGAAGTCATGAGACCTAAAACTTCCATGAACATAGCCACTGAAGGGAATGACTGAGACTGAAGGTCCCGGCATGCTGCAACCAATTTTAAACGTCTCTTGTCTGTTAGAGACAGAGTCATGGACACTGAATCTATCTGGAAGCCTAAAAAGGTGACCCTTGTCTGAGGAATCAAGAAACTTTTTGGTAAATTTATCCTCCAACCATGTTTCCGAAGAAACAACACTAGTTGATTCGTGTGAGATTCTGCAGTATGTAAAGACTGAGCTAGTACCAAGATAGGGTCCAAATAAGGAAACGCCGCAATACCCTGTTCTCTAATTACAGATAGTAGGGCACCCAGAACCTTTGAAAAGATTCTTGGAGCTGTTGCTAAGACAAATGGAAGAGCAACAAATTGGTAATGCTTGTCTAGAAAAGAGAATCTCAGAAACTGATAGTGTTCTGGATGAATCGGAATATGAAGGTATGCATCCTGCAAGTCTATTGTGGACATATAATGTCCTTGCTGAACAAAAGGCAGAATAGTCCTTATAGTCACCATCTTGAAAGTTGGTACTCTTACATAACAATTCAAAATTTTCAGATCCAGGACTGGTCTGAATGAATTTTCTTTCTTTGGGACAATGAATAGATTTGAATAAAACCCCAGGCACTGTTCCAGAACTGGAACTGGCACAATTACCCCAGCTGACTCCAGATCTGAAACACATTTCAGAAACGCTTGAGCCTTTACTGGGTTTACTGGAATCCGTGAAAGAAAGAATCTTCTCACAGGCGGTCTTACCTTGAAACCTATTCTGTACCCTTGTGAAACAATGTTCTGAATCCAAAGACTTTGAATCGAATTGATCCAAACATCTTTGAAAAATCGTAACCTGCCCCCTACCAGCTGAGCTGGAATGAGGGCCGCACCTTCATGCGGACTTAGGAGCTGACTTTGGTTTCCTAAATGGCTTGGATTTATTCCAATTTGAGGAAGCAGATTCCTTGGGAAGAGGATTGAGTTTTTGTTCCTTAATCTGACTAAAGGAACGAAAACGGTTAGAAGCCTTAGATTTACCCTTAGGTTTTTTTTCCTGAGGCAAAAAAACTCCTTTTCCCCCAAATAATAGAATCCAACTGAGAACCAAATAAATTATTACCTTGGAAAGAAAGAGAGAGTAATCTAGATTTGGATGTCATATCAGCATTCCAAGACTAAAGCCACAAAGCTCTTCTAGCTAATACAGCTAAAGACATGGATCTAACATCAATTTTGATAATATCAAAAATGGCATCACAAATAAAATGATTAGCATGTTGAAGTAAGCAAATAAAGCTAGATATGTCAGAATCCAATTCATGTTGCGCTAAATTTTCCAACCAGAAAGTTGATGCAGCCGCAACATCAGCCAAAGAAATAGCAGGTCTGAGAAGATGACCTGAATATAAATAGTCCTTCCTTAGATAAGATTCAAGCTTCCTATCTAAAGGATCCTTAAATGAAGTACTATCTTCCATAGGAATAGTGGTACGTTTAGCAAGAGTAGAAATAGCCCCATCAACTTTGGGGATTTTTTCCCAAAACTCTATAGATTTTGCTGGTAAAGGATACAATTTTTTAAACCTTGAAGAAGGAATAAAAGAAGTACCTGGCTTATCCCATTCCCTAGAAATCATTTCAGAAATAGCCTCAGGAATGGGAAAAACCCCTGGAGAAACCACAGAAGGTTTAAAAACAGCATTTAAACGTTTATTAGACTGAACGTCAATAGGACTGGTTACCTCAATATCCAAAGTAATTAACACTTCTTTCAATAAAGAACGCATATACTCTATTTTAAATAAATAAGTAGATTTGTCAGTGTCAATGTCTGAGGAAGGATCTTCTAAATCAGATAGATCCTCATCAGAAGAAGATAAATTATAATGTTTTGGTCATTTGAAATTTCATCAGCTAAATGAGAAGTTTTAAAAGACCTTTTACATTTATTAGAAGGTGGAAATGCAGACAAAGCCTTCATAATAGAATCAGAAACAAATTCTTTAAAATTTACAGGTATATCATCCACATTAGAAGTTGAAGGAACTGCAACTGGCAATGTACTATTACTGATGGAAACACTATCTGCATGTAAAAGTTTATCATGACAACTATTAAAAATGACATTCAATGGAATAATTTCTACAATTTTACAACAAATGCACTTAGCTTTGGTAGAACCGAAGTCAGGCAGCAATGTTCCAGCAGAAACTTCTGAGGCAGGATCAGATTGGGACATCTTGCACAATGTAAGAGAAAAAAACAACATATAAAGCAAAATTATCTATTTCCTTATATGACAGTTTTAGGAATGGGAAAAAATGCAATAGCATAGGCCTCTGATAGCAAAAAGCAAGAGGCAAACATACAAAGGGTATTGAAATAATGAAAAAAATTTGGCGCCAAGTATGACGCACAACGTAACGTAAACTTTTTTGGCGCCAAAAATAACCGGAAATGACACACTCGCGTCACTAATGACGCTGCCGTGTGAAAAGTCTTGGCGTCATATATGACGCAGGAAATGACAAAGTTGCGTCATAAACATCTTTTTTTGCGCCAAAAAAAAAGTTTCGCGATAAGAATAACACAATAAAGTTTAGCATTTGACGCACCCACGGGCCTAATACCCGCAATAGCAAGAAGCAGTCAATTGAAAAAAAGACTAAACCCCAGGTAAGAAATAAATTTCTTAAAATGTTTAAATTCCCCAAATATGAAACTGACAGTCTGCTGAAGGAAATACATGAACCCGACTCATGGCAAATATAAGTACAATACATATATTTAGAACTTTATATAAATGCATAAAGTGCCAAACCATAGCTGAGGTGTCTTATGTAATAAAAAACATACTTACCAAAAGATATCCATCCACATATAGCAGATAGCCAAACCAGTACTAAAACAGTTATTAGTAGAGGTAATGGTAAATTGAGAGTATATCGTCGATCTGAAAAGCGGAGGTAGGAGATGAATCTCTACGACCGATATCAGAGAACCTATGAAATAGACCCCCGTTAGGGAAATCATTGTATTCAATAAGTGATACTCCCTTCACGTCCCTCTGACATTCACTGTACTCTGAGAGGAATCGGGCTTCAACAATGCTGAGAAGCGCATATCAACATAGAAATCTTAGCACAAACTTACTTCACCACCTTCATAGGAGGCAAACTTTGTAAAACTGAATTGTGGGTGTGGTGAGGGGTGTATTTATAGGCATTTTGAGGTTTGGGAAACTTTGCCCCTCCTGGTAGGATTGTATATCCCATATGTCACTAGCTCATGGACTCTTGCCAATTACATGAAAGAAAATAGCTTAGCCTTCGTTTTCAAATAAAGAAAGCTAGAGAACGAAGAAAAATTAATAGGAGCAAATTAGAAAGTTGCTTAAAAGTGCATGCTCTATCTGAATCACGAAAGAAAAAAATTGCGTTCAGTGTCCCTTTAAGTTACAGAAAGATCTGTAAGGAAACAAACTGGCTCTGGCACTGTGCCAGTGATAATTGCCATAAAGATAAAAACAAAGCACTAAACACCACATAAGTAGTTTATTGCATGTAGGGAAGAAGTAGACTGAACAAGCCAAGATGCTATACCGGCTTCTGAAAAAGTTATTCAAAATTTAATTAAGCCGACATAAAAGTGCAAAAAGAAAAAGTCTGTTTTATATGCAATCAACGGTGCAATAATAAAATGTTCCAACTATGTGTTTAACCCCTGCAAGGATATTAAACACATAAAAATCCGTTCTACAGCAGCAATGCATTGCCGGTACGTGCTTATTAACATGTCTGGTGACCCAATGACAAGAGATGTATGTGTGAAAGGGAAAGTAAAGCCATAATTATACATTCATTTAGATATATACACACACACACACACACACCGATTGTCATTGGCTCACCCATGTGTTCAGTTAAAAAACCAGTAGGGCATTGCTGCTCCTTCAACAAATGATACCAAGAGAATGAAACGAATTTGAACAATAGAAGTCAATTGGAGAGTTGTTTAAAATTGTATGTTCTACCTAAATCATGAAATAAAATGTTTTTGTTTTTTTTATCCCTTTAAGACACCAATGACTAACTAGGTCCCAGTATTGCATCTACCTAGGTATACTTTTCAACAAAGGATAACAAGAGTACAAAGTAAAGTTGATAGCATGAGTAAACTGAAAAATGACTTGTTCTTCCTGAATCATGAATACAAGACATTTCTATGGTGTTGCTATATAATAAACATACCAGTCAAATTTTTTTAAAACAAATCATCTTTTTTACTGCACCCGATTTCGACAACCAAACTCCACTCACCATTTGCCTTTTTTGAAGGAGACAAGTCCGTGCTTTAGTCAGTGGATAGCAAGGCTAGCCACTGTCATAATGCTTGTAAAAAATGCTTTGTTTTGCAGTTATCTGATAAAGCTAATTAGGGACAGATATGTAACAGGGTTAGCCTTGATAAGTCAGCAGGGTGCATTTCAAGCTCTTATAACTATAAAAATCAGCACTAAATTACATGAAAAGGGGATAAAATAAATAAATGAAATTATATTGAAAAGTTGTTTTCTTACCGCAACTAAACATTATCTATACAAATCTCAAGGTGTTCACTGTCCCTTTAAAGGGTCATTATAGTGAAAAAAATACCTGCTCTCACAAACAAAGAGCATAGTCCTGGTGCTGCTTTTTCTTGCATAGAACGTGTTAAGAAAAATCTGCATTCCAGAACTCAAGGCCTTTTGAAATACAGCGCCAGGGAGTCGAGGGAAACAGACAGTTTTATAAGGAACGGATGTGTGGGGTAGGCAATGCTCTGTCTATATCACAAAACAACATTTTTGGGTTCCATATCCCTTTAAGAGCTAATTACCAGCCTCTCTTTCTTTACTAATTATTTCTAATAACCTTTAAGCCAGTTACAAAATCTAACCTCACTACCAGGGGTGCCTAGACAATCTTGTGACATTCTGCTCTGCTTTTTAATGTATACACTGATGTATGTAAAAAATGCTTTTTCATATGCATGACAGAAAGGTTTGGAGCCTTATGTTCCTTTAACATTACATGTTAGTTTAGAATTAGTCACTTGAGATAACTTACTGTATTCATACCACACATTAAAAAAAATTCCTTTAGAAAGGGATAAAAGGGTTGGTGTTATGGAATCTGTTATGTAATCCAAAAGCCTCTGAATAAAGAACAGTGTGACAATGTCATATTTCACATCGTATTTACACAGAAATTTCAGCTTGTACATTACTTATAGTGCAGGGGCTTAGCTGTTTGCTGGTAAATATCACAGTAGAAAAAAAGAAGTTTATGTAAAATATTAAGGATATGGAAAGCTGCATTTGCTACTAGGCTACACAGACTAGTGGAAATTTCCATACACACAACTGAAAACTTCCCCTAGTGCCAGACTAGTTAGAAATTGCAGTGAGCTGGTAAGAAATGTAGAATTCACAGTAAATTGACTAATAACTTTCCCCAACAAGTTAAAGGGCCAGTAAACCTACCAAATAATGTTATATAATTCTGCATATAGAATTATAAAAGAAAACAGAAGAAAGCGATCCCGGTGCAGATAGACTTTATTGGATAAAAAAACTTCAGTGTAGTGGAGACAGAAACGTTGTTACGCGTTTCGGCTTACAATTGTGCCGTAATCATAGACCTTGCTTGTGATACAAACGCCTAAGGCTTATATACCTAGGTAAGTAACAACACTACTCCCACTTAACTATTTCTACTCCAAATCCAACATGACATTCAAGGTAACATCAATGGCTCTAAGATTATTTTAGTATAGATCACTGTGGCTAGTTCATTAATTAACAAAAGAGATATATATATATATATATATATATATATATATATATACACACACACTTCACTGTTATTATATTCATATACATCAGAACACTTCTTAGAATTACATACTTCGCTTTAAGATATTGTGTTAACCTACAGCAAGTTTATATGCCGCTGCATAGCATCTGCACATACTAAAAAAACAATTTATGTAAGAACTTACCTGATAAATTCATTTATTTCATATTAGCAAGAGTCCATGAGCTAGTGACGTATGGGATATACATTCCTACCAGGAGGGGCAAAGTTTCCCAAACCTTAAAATGCCTATAAATACACCCCTCACCACACCCACAAATCAGTTTAACGAATAGCCAAGAAGTGGGGTGATAAGAAAAAAGTGCGAAAGCATAAAAATAAGGAATTGGAATAATTGTGCTTTATACAAAAAAATCATAACCACCACAAAAAAGGGTGGGCCTCATGGACTCTTGCTAATATGAAATAAATGAATTTATCAGGTAAGTTCTTACATAAATTATGTTTTCTTTCATGTAATTAGCAAGAGTCCATGAGCTAGTGACGTATGGGATAATGACTACCCAAGATGTGGATCTTTCCACGCAAGAGTCACTAGAGAGGGAGGGATAAATAAAGACAGCCAATTTCTGCTGAAAATAATACACACCCAAAATAAAGTTTAATGAAAACATAAGCAGAAGATTCAAACTGAAACCACTGCCTGAAGTACTTTTCTACCAAAAACTGCTTCAGAAGAAGAAAACACATCAAAAATGGTAGAATTTAGTAAAAGTATGCAAAGAGGACCAAGTTGCTGCTTTGCGAATCTGATCAACCGAAGCTTCATTCCTAAACGCCCAGGAAGTAGAAACTGACCTAGTAGAATGAGCTGTAATCCTTCGAGGCGGAGTTTTACCCGACTCGACATAGGCATGATGAAATAAAGATTTCAACCAAGATGCCAAAGAAATGGCAGAAGCTTTCTGGCCTTTTCTAGAACCGGAAAAGATGACAAATAGACTAGAAGTCTTTCGGAAAGACTTGGTAGCTTCAACACAATAATACAAAGCTCTAACAGCATCCAAAGAATGCAATGATTTCTCCTTAGAATTCATAGGATTAGGACATAATGAAGGAACCACAATTTCTCTACTAATGTTGTTAGAATTCACAACCTTAGGTAAAAAAATTCAAAAGAAGTTTGCAGCACCGCCTTATCCTGATGAAAAATCAGAAAAGGAGACTCACAAGAAAGAGCAGATAATTCAGAGACTCTTCTGGCAGAAGAGATGGCCAAAAGAAACAAAACTTTCCAAGAAAGTAATTTAATGACCAAAGAATACATGGGTTCAAAAGGAGGAGCTTGAAGAGCCCCCAGAACCAAATTCAAACTCCAAGGAGGAGAAATTGACTTAATGAAAGGTTTTATACGAACCAAAGCTTGTACAAAACAATGAATATCAGGAAGATTAGCAATCTTTCTGTGAAAAAGAACAGAAAGAGCAGAGATTTGTCCATACAAGGAACTTGCGGACAAACCTTCATCTAAACCATCCTGAAGAAACTAAAATTCTCGGTATTCAAAAAGAATGCCAAGAAAAATGATGAGAAAGACACTAAGAAATATAAGTCTTCCAGACTCTATAATATATCTCTCTAGATACAGATTTACGAGCCTGTCACATAGTATCAATCACAGAGTCAGAGAAACCTCTTTGACCAAGAATCAAGCGTTCAAACTCCATACCTTAAAATTTAAGGATTTGAGATCCTGATGGAGGAAAGGACCTTGCGACAGAAAGTCTGGTCTTAACGGAAGAGTCCACAGCTGGCAAGAGGCCATCCGGACAAGATCCGCATACCAAAACCTGTGAGGCCATGCTGGAGCTACCAGCAGGACAAACGAGCATTCCTTTAGAATCTTGGAGAATACTCTTGGAAGAAGAACTAGAGGCGGAAAGATATAGGCAGGATGATACTTCCAAGGAAGTGATAATGCATCCACTGCCTCCGCCCGAGGATCCCGGGATCTGGACAGATACCAGGGAAGTTTCTTGTTTAGATGAGAAGCCATCAGATCTATTGCTGGGAGTTCCCACATTTGAACAATCTGAAGAAATACCTCTGGGTGAAGAGACCATTCGCCCGGATGCAACGTTTGGCGACTGAGATAATCCGCTTCCCAATTGTCTATACCTGAGATATGAACCGCAGAGATTAGACAGGAGCTGGATTCTGGCCAAACCAAAATTCCAGATACTTCTTTCATTGCCAGAGGACTGAGTCCCTCCTTGATGATTGATGTATGCCACAGTTGTGACATTGTCTATCTGAAAACAAATGAACAACTCTCTCTTCAGAAGAGGCCAAGACTGAAGAGCTCTGAAAATTGCACGGAGTTCCAAAATATTGATCTGTAATCTCACCTCCTGAGATTCCCAAACCCCTTGTGCCGTCAGAGACCCCCACACAGCTCCCCAACCTGTAAGACTTGCATCTGTTGAGATTATAGTCCAGGTCGGAAGAACAAAGAAGCCCCCTGAACTAAACGATGGTGATCTGTCCACCACGTCAGAGAGTGTCGTATAATCAGTTTAAAGATATTAATTGAGATATCTTTGTGTAATCCCTGCACCATTGGTTCAGCATACAGAGCTGAAGAGGTCGCATGTGAAAATGAGCAAAGGAGATTGCATCCGATGCGGCAGTCCTAAGACCTAAAATTTCCATGCATAAGGCTACCAAAGGGAATGATTGTGACTGAAGGTTTTGACAAGCTGATATCAATGTTAAACTTCTCTTGTCTGACAAGGACAGAGTCATAGACACTGAATCTATCTGGAAACCTAAAAAGGTTACCCTTGTCTGAGGAATCAATGAACTTTTTGGTAAATTGATCCTCCAACCATGATCTTGAAGAAACAACACAAATCGATTCGTATGAGATTCTGCGAAAATGTGAAGACTGAGCAAGTACCAAGATATCGTCCAAATAAGGAAATACCAAAACCCTGTTCTCTGATTACAGACAGAAGGGCACCGAGAACCTTAGAAAAAATTCTTGGAGCTGATGCTAGGCCAAACGGTAGAGCCACAAAACTGGTAATGCTTGTCTAAAAAGAGAATCTCAGAAACTAAAAGTGATCTGGATGAATCGGAATATGTAGATATGCATCCTGTAAATCTATTGTAGACATATAATGCCCTTGCTAAACAAAAGGCAGGATAGTCCTACAGTTACCATCTTGAATGTTGGTATCCTTACATAACGATTCAATATTGATAGATACGGAACTGGTCTGAAGGAATTGACCTTCTTTGGTAAAATGAAGAGATAGAATAAAACCCCAGCCCCTGTTCCAGAACTGGAACTGGCATAATTACTCCAGCCAACTCTAGATCTGAAACACATTTCAGAAATGCTGAGCCTTTGCTGGGTTTACTGGGACACGGGAAAGAAAAAAATCTCTTTGCAGGAGGCCTTAACTTGAAGCCAATTCTGTACCTTTCTGAAACAATGTTCTGAAACCAGAGATTGTGAACGGAATTGATCCAAATTTCTTTGAAGAAAACGTAATCTGCCCCATACCAGCTGAGCTGGAATGAGGGCCGCACCTTCATGGGTACTTAGGAGCTGGCTTTAGGTTTCTATAAGGCTTGGATAAATTCCAAACTGGAAATGGTTTCCAAACTGATACCGCTCCTGAGGATGAAGGATCAGGCTTTTGTTCCTTGTTAAGAGGAAAGGAACGAAAACTATTATTAGACCTAAATTTACCTTAGATTTTTTATCCTTTGGTAAAAAAGTTCCCTTCCCTCCAGTAACAGTTGAGATAATAGAATCCAACTGAAAACCGAATAATTTATTACCCTGGAAAGAAAGGGAAAGCAAAGTTGACTTAGAAGACATATCAGCATTCCAAGTTTTAAGCCATAAAGCTCTTCTAGCTAAAATAGCTAGAGACATATACCTGACATCAACTCTAATGATATCAAAAGATGGTATCACAAATAAAATTATTAGCATGTTATAGAATAATAATAATGCTATAAAATTATGATCTGTTACTTGTTGCGCTAAAGCTTCTAACCAAAAAGTTGAAGCTGCAGCAACATCCGCTAAAAATATAGCAGGAGTAGAGACAGCCCCATTAACCTTAGGGATTTTGTCCCAAAAAACTAATCTGTCAGATGGCACAGGATATAATTGCTTAAAACGTTTTAGAAGGAGTAAATGAATTACCCAAATCATTCCATTCCCTGGAAATTACTTCAGAAATAGCATCAGGGAGAGAAAACACTTCTGGAATAACTACAGGAGTTTTAAAAACCTTAAACGTTTAGATTTAGTATCAAGAGGACCAGAATCCTCTGTTTCTAATGCAATTAATACTTCTTTAAGTAAAGAACGAATAAATTCCATCTTGAACAAATACAAAGATTTATCAGCATCAACCTCTGAGACAGAAACCTCTGAACCAGAAGAACCATTATCAGTATCAGAATGATGATGTTCATTTAAAAATTCATCTGAAAAAAGAGAAGTTTTAAAAGACTTTTATGTATACTAGAAGGAGAAATAACAGACATAGCCTTCTTAATGGATTTAAAAATAAAATCTCTTATGTTATCAGGAACACTCTGAAAATTAGATGTTGACCGGAACAGCAACAGGTAATGTAACAGTACCTAAAGGAAATGTTATCTGCATTAATAAGTTTGTCATGACATGCAATACAAACAACAGCTGGAGAAACAGATACCAAAAGTTTATAGCAGATACACTTAGCTTGGTAGCTCCAGCACCGGGCAGCGATTTTCCTGAAGTATCTTCTGACTCAGTTGCAACGTGGAACATCTTGCAATATGTAATAGAAAAAACAACATATAAAGCAAAATTGATCAAATTCCTTAAATGACAGTTTCAGGAATGGGAAAAAAATGCCAGTGAACAAGCTTCTAGCAACCAGAAGCAATAAATAATGAGACTTAAATAATGTGGAGACAAAAATGACGCCCATATTTTTTAGCGCCAAATAAGACGCCCACATTATTTGGCGCCTAAATGCTTTTGGCGCCAAAAATGATGCCACATCCGGAACGCCGACACTTTTGACGCAAAAAAAACGTCAAAAAATGACGCAACTTCCGGCGACACGTATGACGCCGGAAACAGAAAAAAAATTTAGCGCCAAAAAAGTCAGCGCCAAGAATGACGCAATAAAATGAAGCATTTTCAGCCCCCGCGAGCCTAACAGCCCACAGGGAAAAGTCAAATTTTTTAAGGTAAGAAAAAATGATTGATTCAAATGCATTATCCCGAATATGAAACTGACTGTCTGAAAATAAGGAATGTTGAACATCCTGAGTCAAGGCAAATAAATGTTTGAATACATATATTTAGAACTTATAAAAAAGTGCCTAACCATAGCTTAGAGTGTCACAGAAAATAAGCTTACTTACTTACCCCAGGACACTCATCTACATGTTGTAGAAAGCCAAACCAGTACTGAAACAAAAATCAGCAGAGGTAATGGTATATATAAGAGTATATCGTCGATCTGAAAAGGGAGGTAAGAGATGAATCTCTACGACCGATAACAGAGAACCTATGAAATAGACCCCGTAGAAGGAGATCATTGCATTCAAATAGGCAATACTCTCCTCACATCCCTCTGACATTCACTGCACGCTGAGAGGAAAACCGGGCTCCAACCTGCTGCGGAGCGCATATCAACGTAGAATCTAGCACAAACTTACTTCACCACCTCCATAGGAGGCAAAGTTTGTAAACTGATTTGTGGGTGTGGTGAGGGGTGTATTTATAGGCATTTTAAGGTTTGGGAAACTTTGCCCCTCCTGGTAGGAATATATATCCCATACGTCACTAGCTCATGGACTCTTGCTAATTACATGAAAGAAAGAGAACTTAAAGGGACAGTCAACATTCACCAGAACTTAATACCATCATTTTAGATACTCAGATACTCAGAATAAGATGTGTCTCCACCACCTCCGATGTTAAATACCTCTAACGATATGGAGTAATCCACAGCACATACGTTTTTCAGCAGTAGACATGGCCGCCAAACTCCACCCAATGTAATGTAATACGTTTCTTTTTAAAATAAACAGCCAATCAGAATAGAATCCTCAGTCGAATTCTTTACCCACGGTCACAGCGATTCCCAGCAGCAGTTCAAATTTCTGCTTGCGAGCGGACAGGAATTTCTAATGCACACGCGCATTAGCAAGAACACTAACAAGTATTGAGTTCTATAGAAAAGGGGGGCGAAGGAAGAGGACCCGTGGTCACTGCGATTCCCAGCAGCAGTTCAAATTTCTGCTTGCAAGCAGACAGGAATTTCTAATGCACATGCATATTACCAAGAACATTAACGAGTATTGAGTTCTATAGAGAAGGGGGATGAAGGATGAGGGGGAGGAGTTTGGCAGCCATGTCTACAGCTGAAAAAGGTATGTGCTGTGGACGAATACTTCATATCGTTAGAGGTATTTAACATGGGAGGTGGTGCAGGCGCATCTTTTTCTGAGTATCTAAATAATGGTATTAAGTTCTGCCGGGTGTTGACTGTCACTTTAATTTTTCTAAATACCTTGCAATATCCATCATTATACAGAACAAGCTGCCTCATAGGAATTTCAATCAAACATAAAAGTATAGCATCCTTTCTGACACTATTATAGTAATGCTTAAAGGGACACTGAACCCAAATTTTTTCTTTTGTGATTCAGATAGAGCATGACATTTTAAGCAACTTTCTAATTTACTCCTATTATCAAATGTTCTTTATTCTCTTGTTATCTTTATTTGAAATGCAAGAATGTAAGTTTAGATGCCGGCCCATTTTTGGTGAACAACCTAGGTTGTCCTTGCTGATTGGTGGATAAATTCATCCACCAATCAAAAACTGCTGTCCAGAGTTCTGAACCAAGAAAAAAAGCTTAGATGCCCTCTTTTTCATATAAAGATAGCAAGAGAACGAAGAAAAATTAATAGGAGTAAATTAGAAAGTTGCTTAAAATTGCATGCTCTATCTGAATCACGAAAGAAAATTTTTGGGTTCAGTGTCCCTTTAAATTAATAGCAAACCAATATTGTATATATCATGCTAGGACAGCAATATGTTTCGAACACATTCGAGGAAAATAACTCTAAACTATTATGCGTGAAATACACAAAGGAATTACAAATGGATTTGAGAATTAACATCATTAGCTCATCTTTATATATATATATATATATATATATATATATATATATATATATATATATATATATATATATATATATATATATATATATATATATATATATATATATATATATATTTCCACAGTTTAAAAAAAGAACCTTTTGGAAATTAAAGTCAAACCTGATTAAGGAACGAAATATCTAGATATATATACAGATCAGACAAGTCTCAAATAAGGAAAATTTAATTTATAATAAGCTTTTAGGAGCTACAGCCTAGAACCAACAGTTTATTATATTGTGCTCAGAATTGTATCCCAAAAGGTACCTGGGTTTTTAACTTTTTAGTTGGTTCAGACTGTCACTTCCTCTTTGGGTTTTTTTAATAACTTCAATGGCATTCCACCTAAACATCCTAACTTATTGATTGTGCTCATCAATAAAATGTTTAGCTAGAGCCGAACAGGGTACATCATTTTCAATATATGTGAGATGCTCTCTTATACGTATTCTCACGTCCTGAGTAGTCATCCCAATATATTGCTTTTTGTGCTCAGAGCATTCTATCAAGTAAACCACAAAGTCTGTGGTGCAGTTGATACAGCCCTTTACATCAAACTCTTCGCTAGTAGTATAGGATTTGAATTTTTTGGTCACTTTAATGAAGTCACATGCTCTGCACCACCTGCTTCCGCATTTGTAGGTGCCAATAGTCTGTAGTCAAGCAATACCATGTTCTGTATGTTTATTTTTAAGCTGGCAAGGGGACAAAAGATAACCTAGTGTTTTACCCTTTTTGTACACAACTTTACATCCACCTTCTATTGGATCTCCATACATAATGGGTAGATATTTTGTCACATATGGCTGTGTACCGATTTGAGTAATGGGTGATAAACATAGGTTTCTGAACACTTTGTGTAATATCTTTCTAATCTAAAAGCTCATCCCTATCCATTGCATCTACTTGTTTACCTATCCTCTCAATCTGATTTTTAGGGTATCCCCTATCTGCCATTCTATTAACTGGTTCATCTTTGGCTTTTATTTATCCACTTTTCTGGGAACAATTTCTTTTTACCCTCATCAGTTGCCCTTTGATAATGCCTCTCACAACATATTGAGGATGGTTACTGGCAGCATGCAAGAGAGCATTTCCTGCTATAGGTTTTCTGTAAAGGTCAGGGCTAACTCTTTTCTCAGCACTATCTCCACGTAACACTATATCTAGATAGTTAATTTTATCTTTGTTCCACTCGTGTAAATTTCATACCCATTGTGTTTCTATTTAAGAATGCAACAAAAAGTTCACACCCTTCTTTGTCATCCCAGAACAAAACGAGGTCGTCTATAAACCTTTTATAAAGGATTATCGACATTCTGAATTGATTACATCTACCTGTTCTAGATACAGTACATTGTTCAATGCAACCCAATAAAATGTTTGCATATGAGGGTGCAAACCGTGCACCCATAGCAGTGCTTTTGTAGGTAAAATTCCCCCTCAAACACAAGATAATTGTGCTCGAGGAGAAACTTAATCACATCCAACACAAACATCTCAAATTTTTCATTGAAATTTCCTTCCATTTCGAGGAAGTAAGCAACAGCTCTTAAACCTAGATCATGTGAGATAGTAGAATATAAAGAAACTACATCAACTGTCAACCAGCTCTTTGGTTCTTTCCACACAAAATCCTTAAAGATATTCATAACATGTATTATGTCTCTCAAATTACTTTCTAGCTTTTGAACTAGGGGCTTCAAAATATTGTCTACCCAGTTAGAAAGGGGCTCCAAAACCGAACCTAATCCAGAAACAATGTGTCTCCCCTTTATATCACTTCGCCCTTTATGCGTTTTGGACAAGTGATAGAAAATGGGGACCCTAGGAAATTCAGCAAACAAGCTATCAAACGTAGCTCGGTCGATGTGAACATTTTCCAGCCCCACGTCCAAAATGGTACACAACTTCCTTTGTATATGTGCTGTTGGATTCATACATAGCTTTTGATAAACAGTTGCATCACGTAGTTGCCTTTAGGACTCACATACCAGTCCCTATCACACACCACTATGCTATTCCCTTTATCTGATCTTTTTATGACTAGGTTGTCATTTTCCTCAAGTGCTACAACTGCTTCCCTTTCTTTTTTAGTCAGGTTAAGCTTGGGTGGCCCTTCATGTTCCTTATTTTTCAGAGGGATAAGATCATCCATTACCCTTTTATGGAATAATTCCAGTTGTTTACCTCTGGCCTGGGTGGGTTAGAATCTAGACCCTTGTTTAGGGATATTGTGACAACTTTTAATGCTTACATTTGTTTCAATTTCAGACTCATCCAATATTTGTGTACTCACTATAGTATTTCCCTCTACTGTATCTGTTTTAGAAAAGTATTTCCTCAAAGTTAAAGATCTAATAAATTTATTTAGATCTAGTATGGTTTGGAATAGGTTAAAATTAGCACTAGGACAAAATCCTAACCCATAGATTAAGACTTTAGTTTCTATATTACTTAGAGGATAAGATGATAGATTCAAAACTGCACCAACTAAGGCTACTTCTCTTTCAGGTTTGATCGACTCAATTGATACCTGTTTTGGTGTATTTTGTGACTCTATACCCGTTTTCTGCCCTCCACCTTTGGCTGCATCCTGATCTTTTGAAAAACTTGCTGCTTAGGGTGATACTTTTTCTTTTTATTCACACCTTGACTGCTAGCCATTTCTTTTGGCCTAGCTCGCTGTTCAACACTAGTACCTGCATCATTTATTTGCCTAGGGTTCTCTAAAACTAGTTCATCTGTTTCTGATTGGGAAAGCTCATCTGATGTTACTAAATCTGTCCCTGATGGTGATGCAGAATCATCCTCATCAGTTTGATACAGCACTAAAAGTGACTTTTTTTGTTCCTATTCTCTCTGTCTACGCCACCTCCTATTTTTTTTTATTTTTGAATGCTTGGTGTTAATAAGCTGTCTAGCCTCTTCAACTGCCTCTTGGAGTAAAATATCATAGGTAGCATATTCAGATATCTCTTTAAACTTATTCAATTCCGAATGAATTTTAACAATTTCCTCTTTTTTTTTTTTCTTTTTTTTTTTTACAGTTGTTCAATCTTATATTTAACCAGCAATCCCACAAGGCGAAGTGAACTTCAGTTAACCCTTTATCCTCAACTTCAAAGGTTGGAAATTTCTGCATCCTTAAACCTCTCGGTATCATTTCTCTTTCAATATATTTATCAAACAAACCATATGTCCAGGCATAGTCTCTGTTCTTTGGTTTTTAGTCTTTTCATAGTTTGGAATAAATCGGTCAGTTTAATGTTATCAGTGTCCATCTTAAACAATTCTTCCAAATCTAAGCTATCAATATTCCAACTGTCAGTTGTCTGAAGGGAGAAATAGTCAGTTTTTGGCTGTGCATCCATTTGTATAAATAACAGTTAAATGGTTAAAAGGCTCAATTTAACTATATCCTTAGACCCAAACAGGATATTATTTAGACGACCTGTATGAATGAATATTACACATACACATCTAGAGATACCATAAGCTCTGGTTGAAAGAGGAACATTTTAAATCAGTAGTAACACAGTTCACAACCAGAACTCTATGCTAGTATCTGTTTAGGAAATACTCAGTATTTCCTAAACAGATACAGTACTAGCATAGAGTTCTGGATGTGAACTGTATTACTACTAGTGCAGAATTATATAACATTAGCTTAGCGCCAGCTTTTTAAAGCAAAGGATTGCACAGATATTTTCCTATGAAAATTAATTTTACAGAAATCCGCTTCTCACTCTGAGCGGGTCTGGTTTTTTCCTAAGCGCATTGGGCACGCTGTCTAGTCACAGCGCGCCAGATCTCGCAATTAAACTGAATGTTGCCCACTCCCGCTCTGGTAGAGAGCTACAAACAGTTTAATGGTGCGATCGGGCATGCTGTGACTAGACAGTGTGCCTGATGCGCTTAGGAAAAAAACAGATCCACTCAGTAGAGCCAGAAGCAGCGTTCTGGAAAATTAATTTCATAGGAAAATATCTGTGCAATACTTTGCTTTAGAAAGCTGGTGCTAAGCTAATGTTATATAATGCTGCACTATGTGCAGAATTATATAACATTATTTGGTGGGTTTACTGGCCCTTTAACCCTTTGAGTGCTAATGACGGCTCTGAGCTGTCAGTTTCCCACTCTGGTGCTAATGACGGCTCAGAGCCGTCATTAGCACTCTCCCACCTCGAGGGAGATATGGGGGCTCCTACCCCGGCGATCGGGCCTGCATAGTGACGTCACCGCGCATTTTTATTTATACTTAATGTTAAAGGGACACTGAACCCAATTTTTTCTTTCATGATTCAGATAGAGCATTAAATGTTAAGCAACATTCTAATTTACTCCTATTATTAAATTTTTCCTTGTTCTCTAGCTATCTTTATTTTAAAAGCAGGAATGTAAATCTTAGCAGCCAGCCCATTTTAGGTTCAGCACCATGGATAGCGCTTGTTTATTGGAGGATTACATTTACCCACCAATAAGCAAGCATAACCCAGGTTCTCAACCAAAAATGGGCTGGCTCCTATGCATCACATTCCTGCTTTTTAAATAAAGATAGCAAGAGAACGAAGAAACATTGATAATAGGAGTAAATTAGAAAGTTGCCTAAAATTGCATGCTCTATCTGAATCATGCAAGAAAAAATTTGAGTTTAGTGTCCCTTTAAGTATAGGAGCAGGGGGCATGCTGCTTAGAAGCCTGTATCTCAGGCATCTAAGCAGCTACAGACCCCCAATACCCACTGTTGAAAAGGTTATCACCTAACCTTTCCAACAGTGTAAGTCTTGGGGGTCTGGGGGGGAAAAAAAGTTAAAAAATTAAAAAATAAATAAATTTAAAAAAAAGCACCCAGGTGGGAAAGTGCTTAGCACTTAAAGGGTTAATTAGAGGGATATTTTTGCACCTATGATAGATAGTGCAAAAATGTATTTGTTATTGGTGGGTAAAACAAATTTAAACTATTTTTTTCTGAAATTAGTTTAACTAAAAGAAACTAAATGAACAAAATAACATTAAATACCAAATTTTTCCTCTTGGCACCTTTAGTTGAAAAGCAGGAACATGAGTTCAGGAGCACTATATGGCAGCAGTTTTGCTAGAATGTTATCCATTTGCAAGAGTACTAGATGGCAGTTCTCTAGACACCTACCTAGGTTTCTCTTCAACGCTGAATACCATGGCAAAGAAGTCAATTTCATAATATAAGCAAATTAGAAACTTATGCTTGTGCTCTATCAAGCTATACAAACATGTTTATGTTTCAGCTTGCTTTACAAGCTTTTTCCAAGACCTTACAAATCCACATATTAAAGCATAAAGGTCTTGAAAAAGTCTAGTAAAATCAACCAGAAACACCGATATTCCGCTTGAAAACAAATAAATACTTACCTGATAAATTTCTTTCCGAACATGGAGAGTCCACGTCGTCATTCCAATTACTAGTGGGATATTCAACTCCTGGCCAGCAGGAGGAGACAAAGAGCACCCCAGCAAAGCTGTTAAGTGTAACTGCCTTACCCATAACACCCAGTCATTCAGCCGAAGGAAATGGGAAAAAAAAGAAACACAAGGGTGAAAAGGTGCCTGAGGTTTACTAAAAAAAAACTGCCGAATTATAATAAAAAAAAAAAAAAAAAAAAAAAAAAAAAAGGGGGGCAGACCTGAAAGAATGATGTCAACGTCAGTTATTGGCATACTGATGTTCGTAACCATATTTATAACTCTTTGTTAGTATACCATGTTACTAATTATATGGCATACTGATGTTCATAACAATTTGACGTATCGAGTTTATTTACACATTGTTGTTGTTTACATCTCTATAAAATGACAAAATACTTTCAAGATAAAAAAAAAAAAAAGAAGGGCGGGGTCGTGGATTCTTCACGTTCAGAATAAGAAATTTATCAGGTAAGCATATAATTTGTTTTCTTTCCTATGACATGGAGAGTCCACAACGTCATTCCAATTACTAGTGGGAACCAATACCCAAGCTAGAGGACACGGAATGAACAAGGAGGGAGAAAAAAGGCAGGAGGACCTAAATAGAAGGCACCACCTCTTGAAGAACCCTTCTCCCAAAAGTAGCCATCTTATGGTAAATCTTGCAAAGTAACCGGTTTTCTAGCCTGAATCATAGTTTCAGAAAAAACACGTTTAGACAGAACTAGAAGTTCAATCTCCAAGCAGTTAGCTTCAGAGAATCTAGGTTTGGATGGAGAAAAAGGACCCTGAAGTAGAAGGCCTTTCCTTTGAGGTAACCTCCAAGGGAGGTAGAGATGACAATAGTATCACCAATGCCCTGTTTGATACGAGCAATGGATTGTGGAAGGAGAGCAAACTGAGGTAATGGATAAGTCAGAGAAAACATCGAAGGAACTACTAAAGCATCTATCAGAACGGCCTGAGAATCTCTTGACTTTGAACCATACTTTGGAACCTTGGCGTTTTGGCGGGACGCCATCGGATCCAACCCCCCACTTGAGGGATATCTGAAAAAACACTTCCGGATGGAGAGCCCACTCCCTCGGATGAAAGGTCTGTCTGCTCAGAAAATCTGCTTCCCAGTTGTCCACTCCTGGAATGTGGATGACAGAAAGACAATCGTGGGCTTCCACCCACTGTAGAATGTGAGAGTCACCACCTTCATGTCTAAAGGAACTCAGAGTCCCTCCCTGGTGGTTGATGTTTCAAGATGTTTATGAAAAGAGAGGACTCTTCCCGAGACCATAGGCCCTGAGACTTTAGAGGGCCCCAAACAGCTCCCCAGTCTGACGTCTATAGTCCCAATTTCCCCAGTAAGGAAAAAGACAGACAGACAAAGCGAGCGAGACAGACAGAGCGAGCGAGACAGACAGAGCGAGCGAGACAGACAGAGCGAGCGAGACAGACAAAGCGAGCGAGACAGACAGAGCGAGCGAGACAGACAAAGCGAGCGAGACAGACAAAGCGAGCGAGACAGACAAAGCGAGCGAGACAGACAAAGCGAGCGAGACAGACAAAGCGAGCGAGACAGACAAAGCGAGACAGTCAAAGCGAGACAGTCAAAGCGAGACAGACAAAGCGAGACAGCGCGAGACAGACAGCGCGAGACAGAGAGCGAGACAGAGAGCGAGACAGAGAGCGAGAGCGAGACAGAGAGCGAGACAGAGAGCGAGAGCGAGACAGAGAGCGAGACAGAGAGCGAGACAGAGAGCGAGACAGAGAGCGAGACAGAGAGCGAGACAGAGAGCGAGACAGAGAGCGAGACAGAGAGCGAGACAGAGAGCGAGACAGAGAGCGAGACAGAGAGCGAGACAGAGAGCGAGACAGAGAGAGAGAGACAAAGAGAGAGAGACAAAGAGAGATTGACAAAGAGAGAGAGACAAAGAGAGAGAGACAAAGAGAGAGAGACAAAGAGAGAGAGACAAAGAGAGAGAGACAAAGAGAGAGAGACAAAGAGAGAGAGACAAAGAGAGAGAGACAAAGAGAGAGAGACAAAGAGAGAGAGACAAAGAGAGAGAGACAAAGGGAGAGAGACAAAGAGAGAGAGACAAAGAGAGAGAGACAAAGAGAGAGAGACAAAGAGAGAGAGACAAAGAGAGAGAGACAAAGAGAGAGAGACAAAGAGAGAGAGACAAAGAGAGAGAGACAAAGAGAGAGAGACAAAGAGAGAGAGACAAAGAGAGAGAGACAAAGAGAGAGAGACAAAGAGAGAGAGACAAAGAGAGAGAGACAAAGAGAGAGAGACAAAGAGAGAGAGACAAAGGGAGAGAGACAAAGGGAGAGAGAGACAAAGGGAGAGAGAGACAAAGGGAGAGAGAGACACAAAGGGAGAGAGAGACACAAAGGGAGAGAGAGACACAAAGGGAGAGAGAGACACAAAGGGAGAGAGAGACACAAAGGGAGAGAGAGACACAAAGGGAGAGAGAGACACAAAGGGAGAGAGAGACAAAGGGAGAGAGAGACAAAGGGAGAGAGAGACAAAGGGAGAGAGAGACAAAGGGAGAGAGAGACAAAGGGAGAGAGAGACAAAGAGAGAGAGACAAAGAGAGAGAGACAAAGAGAGAGAGACAAAGAGAGAGAGAGACAAAGAGAGAGAGACAAAGAGACTCTTGTTTGAGGGTCCAGTTTTATCCTCTGGAGATAATTCCGAATGAGCTCAGTTTCATTGACAGAGCATACAAACATGCAGCGGTCGTACATGGAACAGAGCAAAAGGAATGATGTCCATGAATGCCACCATCAGACCAATCCCCTCCATGCATTGAGCCACAGATGGATGAAAGGACTGGAGAGAAAGGAAGGAAGGAATTTTGTTTTTTCTGACCTCCGAAAATCTTCATGGACAGGAAATCTATTATAGTCCCTAGAAAACACACCTTGGTAGATGTAACAAGAGAACTTTTTTCTGAATTCACCTTCCACCCATGGGAGCGTAGAAAAGACAACCGCATCTCTAAATGAGATTGTGCTAGTTGAAAAGATGATGCCTGAACCAAGATGTCATCTAGATAAGGCGCCACAGAAATTTCCTGGGATCTGATCACAGCCAATAGAGCCCCCAGAACCTTTGTGAATATTCTGGGAGCCGTGGCCACAATGGAAGTGCAACAAATTGGAAGTGCTTGTCCAGAAAGGCAAGCCTCAGATACTGATGGTGTTCCCCTGTGAATGGGAACATGAAGGTATGCGTCCTTCAGGTCTATGGTCGTCATAAACTGACATTTCTGTACCAAAAGGAAGAATGGAGCGAATAGTTTCTATCTTGAAGGACGGAACCCTGAGGAATTTGTTGAGACATTTGAGGTCTAGAATGGGCCGAAAAGTTCCCTCGTTTTTGGAAACCACATATAGATTTGAATAGAATCCTAGACCCTGTTCTGTTAGTGGAATGGAAACAATAACTCCCAGAGAGTATAGGTCTTTTACACAATTTAAGAAGGCTTTTTTTTTTTTTTTTTTTTTTTTTTTTTGGTTTAAGGATAGTCTTGATTGGAAAAAACAGCCCCTTGGAGGGCAAGACTTGAATCCCATTCTGTAACCCTGGGATACTATGTCCACCGCCCAAGGGTCTGGGACATCTCGTATCCGGGCTTGACTGAAAATAAAAAAGCCTGCCCCCCACTTGATCCAAACTGGAATCAGGGGCAGAACCTTCATGCTGATTTAGAGTCAGCAGAAGGCTTCTTGTTTTGTTTTCCCTTGTTCCAGGGCTGGTTGGATTTCCAAGAGGATCTGGGAGGACTTTTGTCCCTTAAAGTTACGAAAGGAACGAAAATTAGAAGTCTGATGACCTCTAGATCTAGATCTATTCTTCTTGTCCTGAGCTATTGTGAGATATATATGTATCTATGTATGCTGCCTTCCTCTAATATTCCGGTAGAGAGAGTGAAGGAGGCAATGGGTTCAAACCACTCTAATTTCCTGCAGTGCTGGTTAGTGATATCATCAGTTATATCCTTTAGAGTATTTGGTAGAGGAGGGATCATCAGTTACAGTAGTGCAGCACAGTATGAGAAACAATTAAGGCTTGGGACGAGTGAGCAGAAAGCTGAGGCATGTCACGCGCAGTAGTATCCTGAGAGACACTTGGCTCAGAAGCGATATTTTTTTTTTTTTTACATTTTAAAGTTTTTGCTAAACAAGAGGAACAAAACTGCATAGGTAGGGCAATATGGTATCCTGTATCCATAGCTTAGAATAAACAGGCCCACTAGCAATGTCCAAAATTGTAATCCTTCGGGTAAATATTAGATATTAAACACTTGAATTGGATTCAAATATATAAATATAATTTTGAAAACTGCCTCAGTTGCCTGAGGCTCCTACCCACCAGAAAAAATGTCCCACTAGTAAGAGCAACTCTCTAGAAGGGATTTCTCCTCTGGTAATCCGGTGAGCTGATAAACAGAGCCGATACAAAAGACTTTCAAGCTGAGTCAAAGACGGCTGCACAAAACACTCCAACTGCACCGCTCCGTAAAAGCGGAAGTGTGGCCGTCACGTGATAGAGGAACCAGAAAATACTTTCACAGAAATTTACACAGCTCTAAAAAGAGCGCGAAGAAAGCTGCAGTTTAAAAAAAAAATGCTAATAGATAGACCGTTAATAAAACTGTTAAATATAAACCCCAACAATGAAAAATATATATATTAAGCCTCTGAACCTAGAAGCATAATTATATAGTAGGTAACCAATACAGTATTTTTTTTACTGTTAACCCATGAAATCCCCTGGCCAAGTGAACTCCCCATATTTGAGTCACATACTATATAAAAATACACAAGTGCCATGTCCTCAATATGAATCCTTAATTAATAAGGAGTATTAGGTCCCAAAGGAAAGATCTGAAAATGAGGATTAACCTCTTAAGTGCTGCTATCCTTTTGTACCTAGAAGGCAAAGGAAAGACACTTACCTTAGATCCAACTGCATGATAGATGCTGATCCTTAGGTGTGACAGGCGCTTCACCCCCTGTCATAGACTAATAGGAAAAGCAAGGACAGAGTAACTAGCTCTGGCTTTCCACAATAGGTAGCAAAGTGTTTAAAGTAAAGCAAAGACTTCCTCACTGGCTTTTAACTGCTAAAAGCCACCACTACTCTTACTCAAGAGATTGACATGGACACAGCTAGACCCCAAACCTTGCTTGCATGGAAAAGTACTCATAAAAAAGATTAAAATCTTCAGACACCAACTTCGCACAACCTCCACTGACAGAGGCAAAGAGAATGACTGGGGGTTATGGGTAAGGCAGTTAAACTTAACAGCTTTGCTGGGGTGCTCTTTGCCTCTTTCTGCTGGCCAGGAGTTGAATATCCCACTTGTAATTGGAATGACGTTGTGGACTCTCCATGTCATAGGAAAAAAAATAGTGCATCAAATACTAGATTATTATTATTTTTTCATTATTAAGTCCCATTGTATGCACCTTTTTCTACAGTTGGAAAAAAATATTTTCTTTTATTGATTTTTCAAAATAGCATTACACATTAACCAATACATAAAAACAAAAAGTGTATTTAATTGACAGGCAGATAGCAAAAATATATCTTCAGATTGGGCACTGCCACATCTAATCGAGGATTTCACAGACCAAAGCAAGCTGGATAAAGACAGAGTACTGTATGAATGAGGGGAAAACCTTACACAATATAAATCTACAAAACGTACTTTCTTGTTAACAAAATGTTCTTTTTATTAAAGGTTTAGTTTAATCTAGTTCCTTTATTAGTCAATGAAAACTGCTCTCACTTATCAATACACAGACAAGGATTTTTTTTGTTTAACTTTCACCCAGAACAGCAAGTTTCTGTAGCCACAGATTTGGGTGGAAGCAAGTCAATGTCATGGGTTTATTGAAAAATGTCTTGTTAAAGTAATATCCATACATTGTGAAGAACAAACAGCCTTCAGTGTTCATAATTAGGCTTAAAAAGACAGTCAAGTCCAAAAAAACGTTCATGGTTTAAATAGGGAATGTAATTTAAACAACTTCCCAATTTACTTTCATCACCAATTTTGCTTTGCTCTCTTAGTATTCTTAGTTAAAAGCTAAACCTAGGAGGTTAATATGATAATTTCTTAGACCTTGAAGACTGCCTCTAATCTGAATGCATTTTGACAACTAGAGGGCATTAGTTCATGTGTTTTATATAGATAACATTAAGCTCATGCACATGAAGTGACCTAGGAGTGAGCACTGATTGGCTAAAATGCAAGTCTGTGAAAAGAACTGAAATAAGGGGGCAGTAAGCAGAAGCTTAGATACAGGGTAATTACAGAGGTAAAGCAACTGTGTTGGTTATGGAAAACTGGGGAATAGGTAATAAAAAAGGGATTTTCTTTCTTTTTAAACAACACAAATTCTGGTGTTGACTGTCCCTTTAAAGGGAAGGTCAAAACTGAAATGTGCATTTTCAAATTTAAAAAGAAGCACTTTACTCCCATTAGCAAAATAGCTTCTAGTAAAAACGTTATTACACGCCACCACCAGTCTCTGAGCTTAAAGGGACATTTTACACTAGAATTTTCTTTGCATAATGTTTTTTAGATGCCCCATTTATATAGCCCATCTGTGAGTGTTTTTGTAAAAATGTATAGTTGATTTTCAGACTCCTAACCAAGCCCCTAAGTATCAGATGTACAGACGCATTTACATAAACTGGAACAAGCAGTAGTCCTTAATCATGTATATGTCTGAAACATTGTAGTTTTTATGTTTCACTTCAAATAAAGTATTTCACGTTTAGATTGCTGCGTATTGTCACTTTTTGATACAGTTTTTTTTGTGACTCTCTGGTTGCAGAGTCCAGCAGCTTACACCCTTTTCTACACTTGTGCTGGATAATCTTTTGAAATTTAAATGCACGTTTCCTGTTTAGACCTATCTATCCCTTTAATATAGCAGACATGCTTCTGCAACATTACAGTTTAGCATTTATGATTCAGTTAATACATTATACATGTGCAGGTTATGCCCAAATATGTTCTTCGATAAATAGTGGGGAGTAGGGTTTGAGATGTCTATTTTTTTACATATGTGATTTAGGCTGCACTACTGTAACTGATGATCACTCCTCTACCAAATACTCTAAAGGATATCACTAACCAGCACTGCAGGAAATTAGAGTGGTTTGAACCCATTGCCTCCTTCACTCTCTCTACCGGAATATTAGAGGAAGGCAGCATACATAGATACATATATATCTCACAATAACACCTACACTAAAATAAACAATTCCCACATTTTCCGGCCCCCTGTATCATGTGACAGACATCAGCCAATCACAGACAAGTATACGTATACACTGTGAGCTTGTTCCACATCAAGTGTGTATATAAAAAGATTGTATTGCAGGTGCTGGGATAAACTTACACTAGGACTGTATACATTTATTTACATTGGAGGATGGACCAGGAAATGCGACATCTCTCAGATCCTGGGACCGCTCAGGTGAAATATGGACAGGTGACAAAAAAATATCAATTAGTTCTCGGAAATCCAAAAACATAATTTATGTAAGAAATTACTTGATAAATTCATTTCTTTAATATTTGCAAGAGTCCATGAGCTAGTGACGTATGGGATATACAATCCTATCAGGAGGGGCAAAGTTTCCCAAACCTCAAAATGCATATAAAATACACCCCTCACCACACCCATAATTCAGTTTATAACTAATAGCCAAATACTGTAGTGGGGTGATAAAGGAGTAAAAAGCATCAACAAAGGAATTTGGAAATAATTGTGCTTTATACAAAAAAAAATCATAACCACCAAAAAAAGGGTGGGCCTCTTGGACTCTTGCCAATATGAAAGAAATTAATTTATCAGGTAAGTTCTTACATAAATTATGTTTTCTTTCATGTAATTGGCAAGAGTCCATGAGCTAGTCACAAGAGTCACTAGAGAGGGAGGGATAAAAATAAAAACAGCCATTTCCGCTGAAAAAAAACTAAACCCACAACCAAAAAAATAAGTTTTTTCTCATAAATGAAAGGAAAAAAAAAGAAAGAAAGCAGAAGAACCAAACTGAAACAGCTGCCTGAAGAACTTTTCTACGAAAAACTGTTTCAGAAGAAGCAAATACATAAAAACGGTAGAATTTAGTAAATGTACGCAAAGAAGACCAAGTTGCTGCTTTGCAAATCTATTCAACTGAAGCTTCATTCTTAAAAGCCCATGAAGTAGAGACTGATCTAGTAGAACCCAACTTCAAAAAAGCATCATGAATCAAAAGATTTAACCAAGATGCCAAGGAAACGGCAGAAGCCTTCTGACCTTTCCTAGAACCAGAAAAGATAACAAATAGACTAGAAGTCTTCCTGAAATCTTTAGTAGCTTCAACATAATATTTCAAAGCTCTTACCACATCCAAAGAATGTAAGGATCTCTCCAAAAAATTATTAGGATTAGGACACAAAGAAGGGACAACAATATTGTTACGGTTGCCTCCAGGCTGGCTGGAAGTTGGACCGTAGAAAAGGATGCTCCTAGCGCTCACCAAAGGAGCAGCAGCACCGTGGACACTCTATAACCTGCTGCGTAGGCCACCCATAAGTAATGCAGACTCTATGAACCACCGTTTGCTGGGCTGGTCATCTCGCCGTCTGCTCTGCGCCATGGACCTACGACCAGGCTCCAGTAGGTGAAACCTCTTCCTTCTGTAGCAATCCCTGTAGCTAAGGGAGTATGAAGGCATAGCAATCCCTGTAGTG
The DNA here is from genome assembly GCF_027579735.1 of Bombina bombina. NCBI lineage: Eukaryota > Metazoa > Chordata > Amphibia > Anura > Bombinatoridae > Bombina > Bombina bombina. The sequence continues at coordinate 832,421,180 of NC_069504.1, forward strand.
ATTATAAGCTGTCCCCCTACAAACATGAGTCAAAGCTGCAAGTTAGAGGGTCAAAAATAGGTCTGATGTGCTGGAGCACACAGCCTGCTTTTTATTCAGGTTACATGCAAACAGGACACTCTCAGGGGGAGGCATAAATCCCCCATCACACATTTGATATTTGATAGAGAGACACTCCTTTGACAGGCCACAACAATTCTTCAGCAGATAACAATTACACACAATAAAACAATGCAGTCCACCTTATCAATACTAGTCTTGATTAGACAATGGGAAAGTTGATCACTAAACCTAATTAGAGCTAATCCCAGCAGACTTGTATTTAGAATTGAACAAAATTAACTCTTAATGGCACCACAAATGAAACTGAACCAAGTGGGAGAAAGCCCAAGGACAAGTCATTTCACAGGTCTGGGGACATAGTCTTAAAGGGGGGCATTGTTCACCAAAGTCACAATATGTCCCCAGACGGTTCTTAAAGGGCCACACACACCCAACAAAAAGTCAATATGTCGCTCAGGGGCACAATCTTCCAGGGGCCATAGTCATGTGGAAGGAGGCTGGCAAATAGGCTTCTCCAAAATCCAGGGAAGCAGGGCAATTTTCCATTTAAAGGGCCAGTTACAAACAGCAGTTGTAACATTATCTCCCCTTTTGGAGGGAGACTAACCAGGCACCTAACCTTCTGTCGGTCAGTGCCTAAGTTAGTCTCCGCAAACCCACCCACAAATAAACACTAGCAGCAAAGCAGCCCCCCCACAACAAGTAGCACTGGCCTGGTAAGTTCCAGGTTATAGGATGAAAGTGTAGCATCCCCTGCCTTCCTGGCGCAGCTGGGGCAAATAGCTGATGGTACTTGGGGGGCAGAGGCCAGCGGCACTCTGCCCTGGTGCCAAGCGCTTCTGCTGGGGTGAGGGGTTTGCAGGCCAGTCCTGTAACAAGGGGGTCTGTAGGGCAGAGGCCAGCCAGTGCTCTGTCCTGATGCCAGCTCTTCTGCTGGGGAATTGTGGGCATAGTCCTGCCCGGTGGCAATAGGGAACGTGGGGGTCAGTGGGGGTTAACATCTCCACTGTTAACCCTGGGCCCAAGTTAGGAGTTAGCTGGGGAGGGGTGAGATTGGCTTACCTCCTCCTCCTGATACTCCGGCGGCCGCTGGGAAGGGAGGTCGATGCTCTCCTCTTCCTGTGGAACATGCTGCGGCTGGGGGAGAGAGACCGGTTGTCTCCTCTCCCTGGAAGGCACACTCCGGCTGGGGAGGGAGGTCGATGCTACTCCCTCCCTGTAGCTGGGTTCTGTCGCTGGGGATTCTGGGCCGCCTGCCCAGCATCCCTGTAGGGCCGGTAGAGAGACTGCCGGTCCCATCTCCACCTGCCTGCTGGGGGTCCTCCCAGGGACCAGTCTATGAGGCCTGCTGCCTCTGGTATCTCTGGTTGGGGTTGGGGAAGGAGACCGGTTGTCTCTTCCCTCTGCACAGTATAACTGCCGCTGGGGAGGGAGGTCGCTGCTCTCAATCACCTGTGGAACATGCTGCGGCTGGGGAGAGAGACCAGGTTGTCCATACCCTCAAACTCCACAGTTGGCGCTCGAAGGCTCGTGCCGCTTCGTTCTCAGTAGCCAATTCCCGGATGAGGCGAACTGACTACCTCCTGTGCAGGGTCTGGACCATATCGGACTAGCCGCCTCTTTTACCTCTGGAACGAAATCAGCGCCCTCATAGCGACGGATCAGGTTGAGGTGCTCTTCACAGGGTTCTGACCCAGTGTTCTTGTCAGCTCCATGCTGCTGTAGGTAGGGACGCTGCGCAGTGGCTAGCGTTGCACTCAATTACTCTCCTACGATACCCAGTGCAGTTGTGGTGCTGCTCCTTGCGCTAGGACACGATCCCACCGCTGCCGCCAAATGTTACGGTTGCCTCCAGGCTGGCTGGAAGTTGGACCGTAGAAAAGGATGCTCCTAGCGCTCACCAAAGGAGCAGCAGCACCGTGGACACTCTATAACTGCTGCGTAGCCACCATAAGTAATGCAGACTCTATGAACCACCGTTGCTGGGCTGGTATCTCGCCGTCTGCTCTGCACCCTGGACCTACGACCAGGCTCCAGTAGGTGAACCTCTTCCTTCTGTAGCAATCCCTGTAGCTAAGGGAGTATGAAGAGCATAGCAATCCCTGTAGTGATTATAAGCTGTCCCCTACAAACATGAGTCAAAGCTGAAGTTAGAGGGTCAAAAAGTAGGTCTGATGTGCTGGAGCACACAGCCTGCTTTTTATTCAGGTTACATGCAAACAGGACACTCTCAGGGGGAGGCATAAAATCCCCCATCACCACATTATGATATTAGATAGAGAAGACACTCCCTTTGACAGGCCACAACATTACTTCAGCAGATAACATTACACACAATAAAACAATGCAGTCCACCTTATCAATACTAGTCTGATTAGACAATGGGAAAAGTTGATCACTAAACCTAATTAGAGCTAATCCCAGCAGACCTTGTATTTAGAATTGAACAAAAATTACTCTTAATGGCACACAATGAAACTGAACCAAGTGGGAGAAAAGCCAAGGACAAGTCTTTTCACAGGTCTGGGGGACATAGTCCTTAAAGGGGGCATTGTTCACCCAAAGTCAACAATATGTCCCCAGACGGTTCTTAAAGGGCCACCACACACCAACAAAAAGTCAATATGTCCTCAGGGGCACAATCTGTCCAGGGGCCCATAGTCATGTGGAAGGAGGCTGGCAAATAGGCTTCTCCAAAAATCCAGGGAAGCAGGGCAATTTTCCATTTAAAGGGCCAGTTACAAACAGCAGTTTGTAACATATATCTCTATTAATGTTGTTAGATTCACAACGTTAGGTAAGAATTTAAATTTAGTCCGCAAAACAGTGCTCTGCCTATCCTGAAGAAAAATCAGAAAAGTAGATTCACAAGAAAGAGCAGATGATTCAGAAACTCTACTAGCAGAAGAGATAGCCAAAAGGAACAACACTTTCCAAGAAAGTAGTTTAATGTCCCAAGAAATGCATAGGCTCAAACGGAGGAGCCTGTAAAGCCTTCACAACCAAATTAAGGCTCCAAGAAGGAGAGATTGATTTAATGACAGGCTTTGATACGGACCAAAGCCTGTATAAAAACAGTGAAATATCAGGAAGCCTAGCAATCTTTCTGTGAAATAAACAGAAAGAGCAGAGATTTGTCCCTTCAAGGAACATTGCAGACAAAACCCTTATCCAAACCATCCTGAAGAAACTAATATTCTAGGAATTCGAAAATAATGTCAAGAGAATTTATGAGAACACCTATGAAATATAAGTCTATCCCAAACTCAATATAATCTTCCTAGAAAACAGGTTCACGAGCCTGTAGCATAGTATTAATCACTGGGTCAGAGAAACTCTATGACTAAGCACTAGGTGTGTTCAATTTCCATACCTTAAAATTTAATGATTTGAGATCTGATGGAAAAAACAGACCTGAGACAGAAGGTCTAGCTTAATGGAAGTGGCCAAGGTTGGCAACTGGACATTAGAACAAGATCGCATACCAAAACCTGTGAGGCCATGCTGGAGCTACCAGCAACACAAATGATTGTTCCATGATGATTTTGGAAATCACTCTTGGAAAAAAGAACTAGAGGCGGGAAAATATAAGCAGGTTGGTAATACCAAGGAACTGTCCAAAGTTATCCACTGCTTCCGCCTGAGAAGTTTTTTGTTTAGATGAGAAGCCATCAGAATTATTTCTGGAAAACCCCACACCACGAACCATCGGAGAAAATGCATCCGGATGGAGGGACCACTCACCCGGATGTAAAGTCGAGGCTGAGATAATCCGCTTCCCAATTGTCTATACACCTGAGATATGAACCGCAGAAATTAGAAAGGAGCTGGATTCCGCCCAAGTAAGTATCCAAGATGCTTCTTTCATAACTTGGGGACCGAGTCCCACCCTGATGATTGACATATACCACAGTTGTGATATTGTCTGTCTGAAAACAAATGAACTGTTCTCTCTTCAACAGAGGCCAAACCAGAAGAGCCCTGAAAATCGCACAGAGTTCCAAAATATTGATTGGTATTCTCACCTCTTGATGATTACCAACCCCTTGTCAGAGATCCCAGGACAGCTCCCCAACCTAAAAGACTTGCATCTGTTGTGATTACAGTCCAGGTTGGTACGAACAAAAAAAGAGGCCCATAGAATTATACAATGGTGATATACCACTAAGTCAGAGATAGTCGAGCATGGGTATTTAAGGAAATTTAATTGTGATATCTTTGAATAATCCATGCACCACTGGTTCAGCATATCAAAGCTGTAGAGGTCTCATGTGTAAAACGAGCAAAGGGGATCGCGTACTATGCTGCAGTCATGAGACCTAAAACATCCATGCACTAGCTAACTGAAGGGAATGATTGAGACTGAAGTTTTCCGACAAGCTTGAAACCAATTTTAATCTTCTCTTGTCTGTTAGAGACAGATGTCATGGACACTGAATCTATCTCGAAACCTAAAAAGGTGACCCTTGTCTGAGGAATCAAAGAACTTTTTGGTAAATTGATCCTCCACCATGTCTTTGAAGAAACAACACTAGTTGATTCGTGTGAGATTCTGCAGAATGTAAGACCTGAGCTAGTACCAAGATATCGTCCAAATAAGGAAACACCCGCAATACCCCGTTATCTGATTACATAGAGTAGGGCACCAAGAACTTTTGAAGAAAAAAAAAAAAGATTCTTGTAGCTGTCAATAGGCCAAATGGAAGAGCGAGCAAATTGGTAATGCTTGTCTAGAAAAGAGAATCTCAGAAACTGATAATGATCTGGATGAATCAGAATATGAAGATATGCATCCTGTAAGTCTATTGTGGACACCATATGCCCTTGCTGAACAAAAGGCAGAATAGTCCTTATAGTCACCATTTTGAAAGTTGGCACTCTTACATAACTATCAAAATTTTTCAGATCAGAACTGGCCTGAATGAATTTTCTTTCTTTGGGGACAATGAATAGATTTGAATAAAACCCCAGACCCTGTTCCTGTAACAGAACTGGTATGATTACCCCTGAAAGCTCCGGGTCTGAAACACTTCAGGAAAGCCTGAGCCTTTACTGGATTTGCTGGGATGCGTGAGAGAAAAAAAAAAAAAAATCTTCTCACAGGGTGGTCTTACTCTGAATTCCTATTCGGTACTTTGAGAGACAATACTCTGTTATCCATTGATTTTGGAGATAGTCTGCAGACTAGTAATTGACACAGCTGCGCTATTTGAAAATAGCTAAATGTGTGCAGTACAATAAAGGGATAATAACTTGCTAAGTTAAGATTTACTATTATTTAGTTAATCTTAACTTAGCAAGTTATTATCCCTTTATTGGTACTGCACACATTTAGCTATTTTTCGAATAGCGCAGCTGTGTCAATTACTAGTCTGCAGACTATCTGCAAACTTAGAAGTTAAATTGGTTCTGTAATAAAATGTGTTTTAAGGATAGAGGGATTCCCTTAACTCTATACAGCAGCTTTGTGATTTCAGCGCTGAGGTCTCAACTTCTTTTTTTCTGTATCCATTGATTTTGGACAGAATCTGCCCAAATTTCTTGGAAGAATCTTATTCTGCCCCCTACCAGATGAGCTGGAACGAGGGTCACACTTCATGCAGACTTGGGGGCTGCCCTTTGGATTTCTTAAATGGTTTTGGATTTATTCCAACTTGAAGGATTGAGGTTTCTGTTCCCTTATTTTTTCGAAAGGAACTAAAAACTGTTAGAAGCTTTAGATTTACCCTTAGGTCTTTTATCCTGAGGCAAAAAACTCCCTTCCCCCCCAGTGACAGTTGAAATAATTGAATCCAACTGAGAACCAAATAACTTATTACCTTGGAAAGAAAGAGATATTAATCTAGACTTGGATACCATGTCAGCATTCCAAGATTTAAGCCACGAAGCTCTCCCAGCTAAAATAGCTAAAGACACATATTTAACATCAATGCTAGACAAATCAGTATCAGTTTCCCTTTTTTTTTTTTTTTTTTTACATTTCCTATTATATTTCTTTATTGAAAGTTATTGGACAAACAAAAAGAAAATCATATTGTGCTGTAAATCAGTACAAAGAGGTAAATATATAACTCAGAGAACAGTAACCAAAAAAATTAAATAAAAAAAATCTGGAGTGACATCAGATCGGGTCAAAATCATTTGTCCCCACCTTTCAAAGCAAAGTCCATATGATCGATTATTGTCCATAACATTGGTCAAGAAAGCTCAGGATAGCGGACAATCCCCTCCATCATGAGCATTATAAACAACAAAAAAAAAAAAAAAAAACCATTTACATTTTAATAACAGTAAGCAAAAAGCATAGCTTGCTTATCTTTTACTAATCATGTCGTGTTATTCAATCATATTGAAATATTCTATCCCTAAATCTGTTTGATTTTTATGAAAAATGCCTAAATTACCAACAATATAGAATTCAAGCAGAGGGCTTATTTAGTTACTTTATTCATACTCTCTTCACCACTGTCAATTATACAATGGACCTTATTGTCTTAAAACTGGGACAGGAAAGAAGAAGAGAAGAAAGAAAAAAAAAAAAAAATGGAGAAAGGGGGACAGAAATTCGCTCTCTCGCCCCCCCAGCCCCGCATCTCCCCACCAATCCCCAATTCCCATAACGTCCGCATGGTTTATTGGCAATAGTAAGCTCCATAGACACTGACCCCCAAAGGGGGGAAATCAGTTGTATTTTTATTTCCTTCGGAAAGCTGGCAATTAACATTCCACCATTTTAGTATAAAGCGATTGACTTGTGTTTCTGAATTTATAGATGTGTCCATTTGCTCCATAATCAGTAGATTTTTCAGTTTTTTGAATGAATTCTGTTAAAGTTGGGGCTTTGCTAGATTTCCAGTATGAGTAGTCTACCGACCATTAATTAATTGACATATATGTTTATATGTTACCTTATTTATGTCTATCTATAAAGAACATTATATGTTCCAGCTTAAATTGAAAGTGTATATGATTAATTCTATTTAGCCAGTCGTTAGTCTTATACCATAAACTTCTTATTTTTAGGACAACTCCAAAAACAATGGCTCAGGTCAGCATTAAGAGCTTTACATTTATGACATAGAGCCACAAGAGTGGTCCCATTTTGCTTTCGTACTAGGTAGTAATATATGTTCTGCTTTATTAATTTAGTATGAGACTCACGCCTTTGAGGTGGATAATGTTGTTGTGTCAGCAAATGTGAAGCTTTTAGATATAATTTCGGATGGCACCTGCCAATTTTTAGCAATGTGCTCCAAATTTTTCTTCCCATATTCTTGCATAATTGATTTATATAACAAAGTTACATTGTATTTCCCTATTTTAAAAAATTAATAGGCATCTGAAGGATATTCCATGCACATTATCTGACGGATCAAATGGGAATTCCTTTAAGAAAATGGCGGGCATGAAAGTAGGGGAAAAATCCTTTTTTGAAATCGCATATTCAGTAGCTAGTTCTGTAGTGATCTACATTTCCCCTGGGGCCCCCTTTCTCTTAACTGATCTATATATATTAGGCCCCTGTTGAGCCCAAGCATTGAAGATACGGGAGTTCAATGCTGCTGGAAAAATTAGGGTTGCCCGTTATTGTTAGATATTTGGAGAAATTTATAATTAATATGAATTTTTTTTAAGAAAGTTTCTGCCAGGCCCTAATTACGCTATAGATATTTGGTAGCAGTTTTAATTTTTGGTTGGGCATTTATTCATATTACAGTATAATAATGCTTTTAAGTAGTAGGGTTCTGGTTTAAGTTGTTTCCAACTTCTGGTCCCAATGTATTCTGCATTTGTTAACCATTCAATTGCAATTTTGGAAATGCATACTAAATTATAGGTCACGATGTCTGGGAAGCTCAATCCCCCGTATTGTCTAGGCAAAGCAAGTCTTCTTAATCGATGGCCCTCCTTTTATCCCCCCAAATAAATTGTGCAAATAACCGATTAACTAGTTTTATATCTTTTGCTTTATAATAACTGGAAGATTTTGCATTAAATAGAGGAGTTTAGAGAAGATCACCATCTTAATGTTAATTTTTGCCAGATAAAGTTAGTAAAATTTCGACCAGGTGTCTAAATCCATGCCTAATTTTAGTAATAATGGGTACGATAGTTAAGTCTCATACCATTCGTTTGAGAGTTTAATTCCCTAGGTAAACAAAGTTAGATTTAGCTTCTTAAAATGATGTTGCTGATATGATTCTTTATTTTTACATAACCAAAAGATTTCTGATTTGTGAGTGTTAACTTTGTAACCTGAGAATGCACTAAATTCTTGGAGAATTTGGATTAGTAAAGGGATATACTTGAGCAGTGTTAGCCGTCAGGACTAGTAGGTCATCAGTATATAAAAAGTGTAGTGACTTTCCTGTGTCCCCAGATCAATCCCTTCAATCTCTTTCCTTATAGATATTACGAGTGGTTCTAATGCTAGATTAAAAAGATAGGGGTGATAGTGGACATCCCTGTCGTACACCTTTATTTAATGGAAAGTATACGGTTGGGGTACCGTTGACCAAGACAGATGAGGATTTATAAGTTGTTCAAATAAAATCGACAAACGCCCCCTCGACTCCAAATCTTGGGAGGGCTGTGAACAGGTGATCCCAAGAGATGGAGTCGAAGGGTTTTTCTGCATCGATCAACATTAGGGCAGCATCCGATGTTGGGTTTTTATGCAGGCAGGACTGATTTAGAATTAGTTGTAATTTCCGTAAGTTCCATGTAGCAATTCTACCTGACATAAACCTAACCTGATCCTTGTGTATCAAGGACCCGATAAAAGATTTTTAAGCGATCAGCAATAATACACATCAGAATCTGTGTAATCTCACAGTTAAGGAGCGATATCTGTCGGTATGAGGATATCTGCTCTTTGTCCTTACCTTTTTTAAGGATAAGAACTATTTGTGATGCGGCAAAATATTTAGAGCATGTTTTTTTATCCAGATAGTAACTGTTAAAAAGAGAAACCAGAGGAGCTGGTCAGGCCCAGCAGCTTTGTTAGATGTTGCTTTCTTTATTGCATTTAGTACTTCATTAGAAGTAATTGGGGCATTCAGCATTTCTCTTTGGTCTTCCGATATTTTAGGTGTTTTAATCTATGCCAAAAAATTATTTTTACTCAATGTGTCTATTTTCTCTTCCGAATAAAGGTCTTGAAAAAAATTTGTAACTAAGCTGGCAATGTCCTCACTTTTAACAGTGCTACCAGACGTAGATTTAAGAGCTTCAATCGTTGGATTTCTTTTCTTTTGATTTGGTTAGGTTAGCCAAGAATCTTCCCTGCTTTCCTCCAATGTCTATAATAGAAAAACCTGGATCTAAGTGTATCTTGAGCACTTTTTTGTGCTAGAAAGATTTCTCTCTTTTTTTAACAACTTGATACACCTCCCCAAAAATTTACTTGATGGGTCACTAATGTATGTATTATAAGCGCTTACGTAACTGGTTAGCAAGTTGGTTATCCGCATTATACGTTCCTTTTTTGGATAATTAAGTAAGCTTTAATCTCATCCCTAATTACGGCCTTAAATGATTCCCATAATGTTTCAATTTGTATATACGGGGAGACATTTATATAAAAAAATTCTTTCAATTTTATTTTCAGCCTTGCTTTAAATTAACATTGTCCTGTCAGATATCTTGGGAAAAAAGTCTGTTGTTATTAGAAGAAGTTGGATCTGCTTTAATGTGATAGATAAGGTTAGGAATCGCGTGATCCGATATAACTATTTCCTTAATATCTGTAGTCATGTCTAGGCTTAACATTTTCAGAAACAAAAATAATTAATCTTATTCTAGACTTTGTTTTGGTGGAATTTGGATTCACATGAGAAGCGTCTTACATCTGGGTTATGAATACGCCAGATATCCTTAATGTGAAGTAGTCTGATAAAGTTTTTGAAAATTTTTAGACTCCCTGTTTGCTATTTTTATTCAATGAAGGTTTAAGCCTGTCTAAGGTCGGATACAGTGTTAAATTAAAGTCCCCTGCGATAATCAGATTTTTTGAATAAAGATGCAATAGTTTCCTCTGGAGATTATCCAGAAGTTTTCATCCAGGTTATTAGGGCATAAATATTGCAAAAGTTAAAAAGCGTACCTTCTATCGTTACCCTGCATAATAAGGAATCTTTCATCGAATCAGTATCAGTTTCCTGTTGCGCTAAACTGTCCAACCAAAAAAGTTGATGCAGCTGCAACATCAGCCAAAGAAATTGCTGGCCTGAGCAGATGACCAGAATATAAATAGGCTTTCCTTAGATAGGATTCAAGTTTCCCTATATAAAGGGTCTTTAAATGAAGTACTATCTTCCCTAGGAATAGTAGGTAATGTTTAGCAAGAGTAAAAATAGCCCCATCAACCTTTTCCCAAAACTCCAATCTAACTGCTGGCAAAGGATACAATTTTTTAAACCTTGAAGAAGGAATAAAAGTACCACCGGCTTATTCCTTTCCTTAGAAATCATATCAGAAATAGCATCAGGAACTGGAAAACTCAGGAGTAAACCACAGGAAGGTTTATAAACAGAATTTAAACGTCTACAAAGTTTTAACATCAAGAGGATAGCTTCCTCAATATCCAATGTAATCAACACTTCTTTTAACAAAGAACGAAATATACTCCATTTTAAATAAATAAGTAGATTTGGTCAGTGTCAATATCTGAGGAAGGATCTTCTGAATCAGATAGATCCTCATCAGAGGAGGATAATTCAGTATGTTGTCGGTCATTTGAAAGAACTTTTTGAGAAGTTTTAAAAGACCTTTTACATTAGAAGGCGGGATGCAGACAAAGCCTTCTGAATTGCATCAGCAACTAAAATCTTTTAAATTCACAGGTATAGCTTGTACATTAGATGTTGAAGGAAACAGGCAATGTACTATTACTGATGGGACACATTCTCTGCATGCAAAAGCTTATCATGACAACTATACATACCACAGCTGGAGATATAATCTCCACAAATTTACAACAAATGCACTTAGCTTTGGTAGAACTGTTATTCAGGCAGCAGGGTTCCAACAGTGGTTTCGTAAACAGGATCAGATTGAGACATCTTGCAAACGTAAGACAAAAAAAAACATATAAAGCAAAATTATCAATTTCCTTATATAGCAGTTTCAGGAATGGCAAAAAAATGCAAACAGCATAGCCCTCTAACATAGAAAAAAGGCAAGAGGCAAATATGAATGGGGGTTTTAAATAATGAAAATATTTTGGCGCCAAATATGACGCACAACGCAAACAGGAATTTTTTTTGGACGCTAACATCGGAAATGACACACTCGCGTCATTGAAGAGGCAACCTTGGGAAAGGAACTCGGCGTCAACTAAGACGCCGGAAATGACAAATTTTGCGTCATCGAACGTAACTTCGCACCAAAAAAATCTCGAGTCAAGAATGACGCAATATACTTTGGCATTTTGCGCCCTCGCGAGCCTAATTTTGCCTGCAAAATTTAATGAAAAACAGTCAATTTGAAAAAAAATAATAATTTATGCTTACCCGATAAATTTATTTCTCTTATGGTGTATCCAGTCCACGGATTCATCCATTACTTTTGGAATTTTCTCCTTCCCAACAGGAAGCTGCAAGAGGATCACCCACAGCAGAGCTGTCTATATAGCTCCTCCCCTAACTGCCACCTCCCAGTAATTCGACCGAAGACAAGCAAGAGAAAGGAGAAACTATAGGGTGCAGTGGTGACTGTAGTTTAAAAATTAAAACACCTGCCTTAAAATGACAGGGCGGGCCGTGGACTGGATACACCACAAGATAAATAAATTTATCAGGTAAGCATAAATTTAGTTTTCTCTTGTAAGGTGTATCCAGTCCACGGGTTCATCCATTACTTGTGAGATACCAATACCAAAGCTATAGGACACGGATGAAGGGAGGGACAAGGCAGGCGCTTAAACGGAAGGCACCACTGCCTGTAAGACCTTTATCTCAAAAATAGCCTCCGAAGAAGCAAAAGTATCAAATTTGTAGAATTTAGAAAAAGTATGAAGCGAAGACCAAGTCACCGCCTTACAAATCGGTTCAACAGAAGCCTCATTTTTAAAGGCCCATGTGGAAGCCACCGCTCTAGTGGAATGAGCTGTAATTCTTACAGGAGGCTGCTGGCCAGCAGTCTCATAAGCTAAGCGGATTATACGTCTTAGCCAAAAAGAAAGAGAAGTTGCTGAAGCCTTTTGACCTTTCCTCTGTCCAGATAAGACAACAAACAATGCAGATGTTGGACGAAAATCTTTAGTAGCTTGTAAATAAAACTTTAACGCACGAACCACTTCAAGATTGTGTAATAGACGTTCCTTCTTTGAAGAAGGATTAGGACACAGTGACGGAACAACAATCTCCTGATTGATATTCTTATTGGATACCACCCTAGGAAGAAACCCAGGTTTGGTACGCAAAACTACCTTATCTGCATGAAAGATCAGATAAGGGGAATCACACTGCAAGGCAGATAACTCTGAAACTCTTTGAGCCGAAGAGATAGCTACCAAGAACAGAACTTTCCAAGATAAAAGCTTGATATCTATGGAATGCAGAGGTTCAAACGGAACCCCTTGAAGAACTTTAAGAACTAAATTTAAACTCCATGGCGGAGCAACAGGTTTAAACACAGGCTTGATTCTAACTAAAGCCTGACAAAACGCCTGAACATCTGGAACATCCGCCAGACGCTTGTGCAAAAGAATAGAAAGAGCAGAAATCTGTCCCTTTAAGGAACTAGCTGACAATCCCTTCTCCAATGACGAGACGCCATGAGATCCAGTTCTGGTTTGCCCCAAAGTTGAATCAACTATGCAGACACCTCCGGATGGAGTTCCCACTCCCCCAGATGAAAAGTCTGTTGACTTAGAAAATCCGCCTCCCAGTTCTCCACTCCTGGGATATGGATAGCTGATAGATGGCAAGAGTGAACCTCTGCCCATAGAATTATTTTTGAAACCTCCAACATTGCTAGGGAACTCTTTGTTCCCCCTTGATGGTTGATGTAAGCTACAGTCGTGATGTTGTCCGACTGAAATCTGATTAACCTGACCGCAGCTAGCTGAGGCCAAGCCTGAAGAGCATTGAATATCACTCTTAGTTCCAGAATGTTTATTGGAAGGAGTGTCTCCTCCTGAGTCCACAAGCCCTGAGCCTTCAGGGAGTTCCAGACTGCACCCCAGCCCAGAAGGCTGGCATCTGTCGTTACTATTGTCCAATATGGCCTGTGAAAGGTCATACCCTTGGACAGATGGACCCGAGATAACCACCAGAGAAGAGAATCCCTGGTATCTTGATCCAGATTTAGTAGAGGGGACAAATCTGTGTAATCCCCATTCCACTGACTGAGCATGCAGAGTTGCAGCGGTCTGAGATGTAGGCGGGCAAACGGCACTATGTCCATTGCCGCTACCATTAAGCCGATTACTTCCATACACTGAGCCACTGAAGGGCGAGAAGTAGAATAAAGAACACGGCAGGAATTTAGAAGTTTTGACAACCTGGCCTCTGTCAGGAAAATCTTCATTTCTACAGAATCTATCAGAGTTCCTAGGAAGGAAACTCTTGTGAGAGGGGATAGAGAACTTTTTTTCTTCGTTCACTTTCCACCCATGCGACCTCAGAAATGCCAGAACAATATCCGTGTGAGACCTGGCAACTTGAAAAGTCGACGCCTGTATCAGAATGTCGTCTCAGTAAGGGGCTACTGCTATAGCCCGCGGCCTTAGGACTGCTAGAAGGGACCCTAGAACCTTTGTAAAGATTTGTGGTGCCGTGGCCAACCCGAAGGGAAGAGCCACAAACTGGTAGTGCCTGTATTGACCCTCCTGGATCATAGGAAGGATGGTTCGAATAGTCTCCATCTTGAAGGATGGGACTCTGAGAAATTTGTTTAAGATCTTGAGATCTAAGATTATTGTTCCCAAGAAAGATGGAACATTCAGACCAAACAGATTTGAATAAAAGCCCTGTCCCTGTTCCTCCTGCAGAACTGGGTGGATCACTCCCATAACTAGGAGGTTTTGAACACAATGTAAGAATGCTTCTCTCTTTATCTGGTTTGCAGATAAAAGTGAGATGAAATCTCCCTTTTGGGGGAGAGGTTTTGAATTCCAGAAGATAACCCTTGGACACAATTTCCAATGCCCAGGGATCCTGGACATCTCTTGCCCAAGCCTGGGCGAAGAGAGAGAGAGTCTGCCCCCTACTAGATCCGTTGCCGGATCGGGGGCTGCTCCTTCATGCGGTCTTAGAGGCAGCAGCACGCTTCTTGGCCTGTTTCCCCTTGTTCCAAGCCTGGTTAGGTCTCCAGACCGGCTTAGACTGGGCAAAAGTTCCCTCTTGTTTTGTGTTAGAGGAAGTTGAAGCTGCGCCACTCTTGAAGTTTCGAAAGGGCCGAAAACTAGACTGTTTGGTCCTTAATTTGTTGGACCTATCTTGAGGAAGGGCGTGACCTTTTCCTCCAGTGATGTCAGAAATGATCTCCTTCAGTCCAGGCCCGAATAGGATCTGTCCTTTGAAGGGAATGTTGAGAAGTTTAGACTTTGAAGTCACGTCAGCTGACCAGGATTTAAGCCATAGCGCCCAACGCGCCTGAATAGCAAAACCTGAATTTTTAGCCGTTAGCTTGGTTAAATAAACAACGGCGTCAAACAAATGAATTGGCTAGCTTAAGGGCCCTAAGCTTGTCAATAATATCTTCCAACTGGGTTTCAACCTGTAGAGCCTCCTCTAGGGACTCAAACCAGAAAGCCGCGGCAGCAGTGACTGGGGCAATGCATGCAAGAGGCTGGAGAATAAAACCTTGTTGAATAAAAGTTTTCTTAAGGTAACCCTCTAATTTTTTATCCATTGGATCTAGAAAAGCACAACTGTCCTCGACAGGGATAGTGGTACGCTTAGCTAGAGTAGAAACTGCTCCCTCCACCTTAGGAACCGTCTGCCATAAGTACCGTGTAGCGGCGTCTATAGGAAACATCGTTTTAAAAACAGGAGGGGGAGAGAATGGTACACCTGGTCTATCCCATTCCTTAGTAATAATTTTAGAAAACCTTTTAGGGATTGGAAAAACATCAGTGTAAGTAGGTACTGCATAGTATTTATCCAATCTATATAATTTCTCTGGGACTACAATAGTGTCACAGTCGTGCAGAGTTGCTAAAACCTCCCTGAGCAATACGCAGAGGTGTTCAAGCTTAAATTTAAATGTAGACATATCAGAATCAGATTGAAGTATCTTCCCTGAATCAGAAAAATCACCCACAGATTGAAGCTCCCCTGCTTCAGCTTCATTATATTGTGAGGGTGTATCAGAGATAGCTACTAAAGCGTCAGAGAGCTCTGTATTTATTCTAGTCTCAGAGCTGTCTCGCTTTCCTTGAAATCCCGGCAGTTTAGATAATACCTCTGTAAGAGAATGATTCATAACTGCCGCCATGTCTTGCAAGGTATACGCAATGGGCGCGCTAGTTGTACTTGGCGTCCCCTGAGCGGGATTTATAGGATCTGGCACGTGGGGAGAGTTAGACGGCATAACTTTCTCCTTGTCAATTTCTTCTGGTGATAAATTTTTTAAAGCCAGAATATGGTCTTTGTAATCTATAGTAAAATCAGTGCATTTGGTACACATTCTAAGAGGGGGTTCCACAATGGTTTCTAAACATAATGAACAATGAGTTTCCTCTATGTCAGACATGTTTAAACAGACTAGTAATGAGACCAGCAAGCTTGGAAAACACATTAATAACTGAACAAGCAAAAAATAAAAACGGTACTGTGCCTTTAAGAGAAAAAAACAATCACAGAAACTGCAAAACAGTGAAAAAAGCAGTAAATCTTACGAAATTTTTACAGTGTGTATAATAGGCTGAAAGAGCATTGCACCCACTTGCAAATGGATGATTAACCCCTTAGTTTCAAAACCGGATCAAAAAAACGATAAACGTTTTTAAACAGTCACAACAAACTGCCACAGCTCTACTGTGGCCCTACCTGCCCATACAACGACTTTGGAAGGCACAAAAACCCCTTAGAGAGGTCCTATATGTTCAGGGGACTCCTTCAGGGAAGGAAAATAGGCCCCTCCCAACCTGTACTCACAGTGAGAGGGCCTTAAAAAAAAAAAACTATCCCTAGACAAAATTTAGTCAGCCATGTAGAAAAACTGGGCCCCAGAATAAAGTTTTATCACCAATATGAAATAAACGTTTATACACCTCAAGCAAACGTTATATCTATTCAGTAATGTGAGTAAATAACAAAAATATTACCCTTTACAGCAAGCATGATACCAGTCGTTATTAAATCACTTTTA
Source organism: Bombina bombina (assembly GCF_027579735.1). Taxonomy (NCBI): domain Eukaryota; kingdom Metazoa; phylum Chordata; class Amphibia; order Anura; family Bombinatoridae; genus Bombina; species Bombina bombina. The sequence goes on from NC_069504.1 coordinate 832,437,563, forward strand.
TCAGGCTTACCTTAAATAAATCCGGTATTGTCAACATTTTCTAGCTTATCATTTCTCTAGAAAAATTCAAAACTGCACATACCTCAGAGCAGGAGACCCTGCACGCTATTCCCCCAGCTGAAGTTACCCATCTCTTCAGTTATGTGTGAGAACAGCAATGGATCTTAGTTACAACCTGCTAAGAGCATCAAAGGCCACAGGCAGACTCTTCTTCAACTTTCTGCCTGAGGCTAAAATAGTACAACTCCGGTACCATTTGAAAATAACAAACTTTTGATTGAAGATAAACTATATTAATGCACCACATCTCTCTAGCTGCTTCCCTTGTCGAGAGCTGCAAGAGAATGACTGGGAGGTGGCAGGGGAGGAGCTATATAGACAGCTCTGCTGTGGGTGATCCTCTTGCAGCTTCCTGTTGGGAAGGAGAATATCCCACAAGTAATGGATGAATCCGTGGACTGGATACACCTTACAAGAGAAAAGACTATACCCCAGGTAAGAAAAAGAAAAAACTAAAAAAATGCTTTTCCCAAATATGAAACTGACAGTCTGCAAAAGGAAATATACATAAACCTGACTCATGGCAAATATAAGTACAATACATATATTTAGAAAGTTACATTAATACATAAAGTGCCAAACCATAGCTGAGAGTGTCTTAAGAAATGAAAACATACTTACCAAAAGACACCCATCCACATATAGCAGATAGCTAAACCAGTACTGAAACAGTTATCAGTAGAGGTAATGGAATATGAGAGTATATCGTCGATCTTAATAAGGGAAGTAGGAGATGAATCTCTACGACCGATAACAGAGAACTTATGAAATAGACCCCCGTTAGGGAAATCATTGCATTCAATAGGTGATACTCCCTTCACATCCCTCTGACATTCACTGTACTCAGAGGAATCAGGCTTCAAAATGCTGAGAAGCGCATATCGAGGTAGAATCTAAGCACAAACTTACTTCACCACCTCCATAGGAGGCAAGGTTTGTAAAAACTGAATTGTGGGTGTGGTGAGGGTGTATTTATGGGCATTTTGAGGTTTAGGAAACTTTGCCCCTCCTGGTAGGATTGTATATCCCATACGTCACTAGCTCATGGACTCTTGCCAATTACATGAAAGAAATAATAACTGCCTTGTCTCCATGTTTATCAAAGGATTCCTAATGAAAAAAAATACACAGAGAAGAACATGTGTACAGCAATTATACTATTATAAAAAACATTCTCTTAGTACTTACTTTTCCTTGAATCAACATTGGTACACTGCTACCTGGACATTATTATTACTTCACCAAAAGAAATCCCTAAAATAAAAAAAAATAAAAAATGGTGAATTTCATTGTCTTTATGATTTTATTAATCTGTAAATAAAGTAAGTCCCCTAGAAACAAAGTATTGATTATCTTAAATTACCATCAGATAACTGCAGTGAAGACCACTATCACTAAATCGTTACCTAGCGGAAGCCCCACAGACGCACGTTGTTCCAGGTTCTTCTGAAGAATTTATGCTAGTTTTTCAAACATCCTAAAGGGCCATTGGTTTATCTTATACCTGCTCTTGAAGCCGATTACCCTTTGCTATATGTAAATCTTTTACATCTAAACTGTTAGGTGCACTTGAGAACTGAGATTGGGAAAGACTAACACGCATGACTATTAAAATTTAACATCACAAAAATGTTCTATATTCAAGTTCTCAATAACTTAAAAGGGACATTATAATCAAAAAAGTTCT